>NC_047104.1:109175257-109332757 GCF_902500255.1 Thalassophryne amazonica | reverse complement strand
TGTGTGAGCCAGAATTCTTGCTGGTTGGTAGGGGGTCAAATACTTACCTCAACAAAATATAAACGCAACACTTTTGGGTTTGCTCTCATTTTGTATGAGATGAACGCAAAGATCTAAAACTTTTTCCACATACACAATATCTCCATTTCCCTCAAATATTGTTCACAAACCAGACTAAATCTGTGATAGTGAGCACTTCTCCTTTGCTGAGATAATCCATCCCACCTCACAGGTGTGCCATATCAAGATGCTGATTAGACACCATGATTAGTGCACAGGTGTGCCTTAGACTGCCCACAATAAAAGGCCACTCTGAACGGTGCAGTTTTATCACACAGCACAATGTCACAGATGTCGCAAGATTTGAGGGAGCGTGCAACTGGCATGCTGACAGTAGGAATGTCAACCAGAGCTGTTCCTCGTGTATTGAATGTTCATTTCTCTACCATAAGCCGTCTCCAAAGGCGTTTCAGAGAATTTGGCAGTACATCCAACCAGCCTCACAACCACAGACCACGTGTAACTACACCAGTCCAGGACCTCCACATCCAGCATGTTCACCTCCAAGATCATCTGAGACCAGCCACTCGGACAGCTGCTGAAACAATCGGTTTGCATAACCAAAGAATTTCTGCACAAACTGTCAGAAACCGTCTCAGGGGAAGCTCATCTGCATGCTCGTCGTCCTCATCGGGGTCTCGACCTGACTCCAGTTCGTCGTCGTAACCGACTTGAGTGGGCAAATGCTCACATTCACTGGCATTTGGCACGTTGGAGAGGTGTTCTCTTCACGGATGAATCCCGGTTCACACTGTTCAGGGCAGATGGCAGACAGCGTGTGTGGCGTCATGTGGGTGAGCGGTTTTCTGATGTCAATGTTGTGGATCGAGTGGCCCATGGTGGCGGTGGGGTTATGGTATGGGCAGGCGTCTGTTATGGACGAAGAACACAGGTGCATTTATTGATGGCATTTTGAATGCACAGAGATACCGTGACGAGATCCTGAGGCCCATTGTTGTGCCATACATCCAAGAACATCACCTCATGTTGCAGCAGGATAATGCACGGCCCCATGTTGCAAGGATCTGTACACAATTCTTGGAAGCTGAAAATGTCCCAGTTCTTCCATGGCCGGCATACTCACCGGACATGTCACCCATTGAGCATGTTTGGGATGCTCTGGACCGGCGTATACGACAGCGTGTACCAGTTCCTGCCAATATCCAGCAACTTCGCACAGCCATTGAAGAGGAGTGGACCAACATTCCACAGGCCACAATTGACAACCTGATCAACTCTATGCGAAGGAGATGTGTTGCACTGCATGAGGCAAATGGTGGTCACACCAGATACTGACTGGTATCCCCCCCAATAAAACAAAACTGTACCTTTCAGAGTGGCCTTTTATTGTGGACAGTCTAAGGCACACCTGTGCACTAATCATGGTGTCTAATCAGCATCTTGGTATGTCACACCTGTGAGGTGGGATGGATTATCTCAGCAAAGGAGAAGTGCTCACTATCACAGATTTAGACTGGTTTGTGAACAATATTTGAGGGAAATGGTGATACTGTGTATGTGGAAAAAGTTTTAGATCTTTGAGTTCATCTCATACAAAATGGGAGCAAAATGGGAGCAAAACCAAAAGTGTTGTGTTTATATTTTTGTTGAGTGTGTGTATATATATATATATATATATATATATATATATATATATATATATATATACATACATATACATACACACATACATATATACACACATACATACATACATATACAATGCGTGTGCTTTTATACTACATACTTACCAGATAGAAAACAAAGTCCACACAACTAAACAATGATCAAGAAAAACACCTAAACTGCACACAATACCCTTCCTCCTCCCTATACCTAGAAAAAAACCATGTGCCTATACTGCTGCTTAAACTGGTTCATGCTTGGACATTGCTTGAGCCCCACTCCCAATCTGTTCCACATCCTCACTCCACAAACAGAAATACAAAAACCTTTAATGTTGTATGTGCCCACTGATGTTTTAAGTTAAACTCCCCCCTCAGATTATAATCCCCTACTCTATTAAAGAACATGTTTTTAATATTTCCATGAAGTAAATTGTTTATTGCTTTATACACAATTTGTACTGTTTGAAAATGAACCAGATCAGTAAATTTTAAAATTTTAGATTTTAAGAATAGTGAATTTGTGTGGTCTCTATAACCAGTATTATGAATTATTCTTATAGCTCTTTTCTGCTGTATGAATAATGGTTGTGTTGTACATTTATAATTATTGCCCCAGACCGCTGCACAATAGTGTAAATATGGTAAGATCAGTGAGCAGTAGAGAATGCGGAGTGAGTTGTGGTCCACAATGTATTTAAATTTGTTCAGAACTAAAATGCTTCTTGACAGTTTGCTCTGTATATATTTTATATGAGACTTCCAGTTTATTTTATCATCAATTATCACCCCAAGAAACTTAGTTTCATATACTCTTTCAATATCCACCCCCTGTACTTGTAAGTCTTTATTACAGTTGCCAAATAACATATATTTTGTTTTACTTAAGTTTAATGATAATTTGTTTCTGTCAAACCACATTTTCAGCTTTCCCATTTCTGTAGTAGTTTCTGCAAATCCCCCCCAGAACAAAAAATGCTTGTGTCATCTGCAAATAATACTAATTTTAAAATCTTGGACACTTTGATATTAAAAATATCATTTATATAAAGTAAAAAGAGTTTCGGACCCAATACTGACCCCTGTGGGACACCACAAGCAATGTCCAAGCATGATGACGTATATTCCCCCAACTTCACAAATTGTTTTCTGTTACTCATATAACTTCTCACCCAGTGCAACACTAATCCCCTGATCCCATACCGTTCAAGTTTATTGATTAATGTATCATGACTGACTGTATCGAAAGCTTTTTTAAGATGTATGAATATCAATCAATCAATTTTCAATCAATTTTTTTATATAGCGCCAAATCACAACAAACAGTTGCCCCAAGGCGCTTTATATTGTAAGGCAAGGCCATACAATAATTATGTAAAAACCCCAACGGTCAAAACGACCCCCTGTGAGCAAGCACTTGGCTACAGTGGGAAGGAAAAACTCCCTTTTAACAGGAAGAAACCTCCAGCAGAACCAGGCTCAGGGAGGGGCAGTCTTCTGCTGGGACTGGTTGGGGCTGAGGGAGAGAACCAGGAAAAAGACATGCTGTGGAGGGGAGCAGAGATTGATCACTAATGATTAAATGCAGAGTGGTGCATACAGAGCAAAAAGAGAAAGAAACAGTGCATCATAAATTCCAACTGAATTTAATTTATGATCTATGGCATTTGTGATTCCTCAACTGATTCTATTAACGCCGGTGATGTTGAACTATTTGCTCTAAATCCTTATTGACTGTCATAAGTAATTTATGTTTGTTTATGAATTTATCTATTGTTGAATAATTTTTCTAATACTTTGGAAAATTGTGGATCCTGGATGAAATCTATACACATTCAAGTTTACACAGAAAATGCCACAAACTTATAAGATGATGTTTTATGTAAATGAGTATAAAATTTCAGAGATGAGCTGGATGCCAAATAGCAACACTGCATACAATGATTTCAAAACTGTCCAGACTGAGGTTTTATGAGATGTCATCATTTGTGCAAAAATAAAACAAATTTAAAATGGACAAATATTGAAGGGAGTCTGGCGCCACATGTCGTGCGACATATAAAGAAACGAAAAATAAAACACAATGCTCTACACAGTAAATTCATCTCAATGTGAATGACAAGAGATGTAATCTAATTCATAAACATTTAATGAAAAATGAAAGTTTACATTATCACCTTGTCTCACAGTGCTGAAGTGGCTGACGCCAGCTACCTGCTGCCCACCGCCGTACCAAACCATGATGTTCAAACGGTACCGTCGCAACCCTAATCTAGTTCTCTCTCTCTCTCTCTCTCTCTGCTCTCTCCTCTCTTCTCTCTCTCCTCTCTCTCTCTCCTCTCTCCTCTCCTCCCTCTCTCTCTTCTCTCTCTCTCTCTCTCTCTCTCTCCTCTCTCTCTCTCTCTCCTCTCTCTCTCTATAATTATATATATATACTGGGAGTGTGAGGGTTCGGGCCAGTATTTTAGCTGTTCTAGGACTGCACTCTACTGACAGAGACCTCTGATTACCACTGGGACCACTTTGGACTTTACCTTCCACATCTGCTCCAATTGCTCCTTCGGCCCTTGGTACTTCTCTGTTTTCTTGTGGCTCCTTCTTTCTGATGTTGCTGCTAGCTGGGATTGCCACATTGGTCACAATGTGGTTTTCTTTCTCATGTCAACCACCACTATGTCTGGTTGGTTGGCCAGCAGCTGATTGTCCGTCTAGAATTTGAAGTCCCACAGGACCTTAGCCCTGTTGTTCTCCATCACCTTTGGTGGCGTCTCCCATCGGGACTTGAGGACTTCAAATCTGTATGCATGTACATGATTCCTGACACTTGGTTGTGCCTCTCAGTGTACACTGTCCAAGGTTGTATCTTCCATCCTGCTACTATGGGCTGGACTGTCTCTGGGGCACATTTGCACAACTTGCAACTTGGGTCCTTGTGGGCTGTGGTAGACTGATGCCTCTATGGATCTGGTGTTTAGGTCTTGTTCTTGTGCTGCCCTGATCAGAGCGTCTGTGCTGTCCTTTAGGCTGGCCTTTTCTAGGCACTGGTAGGTCTTCTTGATGTCAGCCACTTCCTCTATCTGCTGATGATATATCCCATGGAGGGTGTTGGTCTTGCATTATATCTCCTCCTCCATCTTCAGCTGTCTGAGGCATTCTTGTAGCAGCTGATCTCGGGGGCCATCTTTCTGCTGTATACATAGATGCTCATCTCATCTCATCCTGGATTGTGGCTCTGACACTTACTAATCCTCACCCTCCATCCTTGCACTGTTTGTAGATCCTCAGGGTACTGGATGTTGGGTTGGAAACATTTGTGCATTGTAAAGAGTCTTGTTTCTTGACATCAGTGGCATCTATGTCCTCCTGTGACCAACTTATAATCTCAGCTGGGTATCTGATGACTGGTAGGGCATATGTATTGATGGCTTGGATCTTATTCCTACCAGTGAGCTGGCTTCTCAGCACCCATCTTACTTTCTGGAGGCATTTGACTGTGGCTGACCTTCTTGCATCTTCGTCATGATTCCCATTTCCAGGTACTTGTAGCTGTCCTGTATGTCCCCTATCCTGCCTTCTGGCAACTCACTCACTTTGGATCACCTTCCTTCTCTTTGTCACCATTCGACCACACTTAACCAATCCGAATGACATCCTGATATCCTCACTGTAGATCAGGGGTCTTCAACTCCAGTCCTCAAGGGCCAGTGTCCTGCACCTTTTAGATATGTCCCTGGTCCAACACACCTGAATCAAATGGCTGCATTACCTACTTACATACATACATATAACGGATTTTCTCTGTTTTATACATATTGGGGATTTCGATTATAACGGACAAAATTTGCTGGTAAATGGTAAAATGACTGCATTTACATAGTGCTTTTCCATCTGCATCAGATGCTCAAAGTGCTTTACAATAATGCCTCACATTCACCCCGATGTCAGGGTGCTGCCATACAAGGCGCTCACTACACACCAGGAGCAACGAGGGGATTAAGAACCTTGCCCAAGGGCCCTTAGTTATTTTCCAGTCAGACTGGGATTTGAACCGAGGATCTTCTGGTCTCAAGCCCAGCACCTTACCCACTAGACCCCAAAGGTGGAGGTGCTGGTTTTACTCTGTGTGTGTGTATATATATGTTGGAAACCATTCAGAAGATTCAGATGGCTTTCGGTGGCTTTTCAGTCGAGTGAGTATCCGCAAAATTGTGTAACAGCTGGGCATGTCACAACTTGTCCTGTGAGACTTCCAACACGGACGTGCTTTTTGTTGTGCGCCATTAGCGGCTCCGTTCCGATGCGCGAATTCCGCCGCACGTCTTTCATTACAAAATCTCCTGTAACAGTGGAATGTGCCGCAAAAGTGCTGATGTACACCTCTTCCACAATTTCTCTGGTAGTCAGACGATGTCCCGGATCAACACAGCCTTCACTTTGGAAATTATCTGGTCGATTCAGCCTGTCGATGGCCTCTCGGAGCGCGGCGTGCCCTCCGCCACTGTGGGCCGTCTTTAATCCGGTTGTAATGGTCCTTAATCTGTGTGACGCCCAGAGTATCCTCCCCGAAAGCCGTCTGAATCTTACGAATGGTTTCCACCTGGCTGTCTCTCACAGTTTCTGGAAAAATTTGATTCAGCACTGCTCCAATTGCTCAGCCATTTCCCTGACAATGAAAATCTGATGAGGGGGGTGGACCAGTGCTCACTCAAAGCCTGCCCACAGGCGAATGACGCAACCGACAGGCGTGAAAAAACTCACACATGCGCATGAAGGTTAAAGCTTGGCTGAAGCAAACGCACATGATTCAAATCCATATAGTTTTTAAAAAAAATTAAAACGTCCGATAGTTTTCTAACAGACCTCGTACACTGAAAAATTCCATGCAAGAAAAATTGTGTTGACCAGTGTTATTAGTGTCTGCATGTAGTGAAACCACCTGTGGAAGGCGTATCTCATTATTACAACATATAAACAGCAGTTAACCTCCATGCCAGACTTTAGTCAAAGTTTTTCATGATCGATGGTGCAATAAGTTTGTGCTGCCTCACACTCGTTATACAAAGACTGTGGGTGTTGGATGTGAAAACTGCACCTGCGCCAGTTGGAAACTAGCAGTGACACTTGTGCTACACTGTGGTACGCTTTGCCTTGGGTGGAAAAATGGGCTCCGAGTTTATCAAACTGGAGACAACAAAGATTTTTCACGCTGCAGACTGTCAGGATGTCATTTTCTGACGGGGAAACAAAGGACTTGCTGTCCTTTAACTCGCAGTCTCTCTAAAAATATCATCCATCACAGCCACAAAGAGAAAGCCACTGCAGGTACCTTGTCTTTCTTCAGGCTCTGCAAGATACAGAGTGAATCTGCTGACTGTATAGAAAACTTACTGTGTTTAATAGCTTTTCCAGATAACCACCTGAAACAGATATTGATTTCAAGTTTCAAGTTTGAGAAAGAGAATTTCATATTCCTCATATTTTCTCCTTATAATGGTGCAGTTTTCCACAGCAGCATACAAACATCTTGTCTCCAGCCATCTAAACATTGCTTTTTGTGTTGTGCACTGGTAGACCTACAATTCTTTCTCTCTGTCAAGCTTTTTCTTTATCTGCCCCTCTAATACTTTAGTATAACGATCTCAAAACACTGCAGAATATTTTAAACATTTCAAAATGTTTGAAGATCACTAAATTAAGAGTTGGAACTGATTTGAATATTTTATACCGTTGGTTTTGGGAGTAAAATTCTAAATAGCCCCTGGGCCCTCTTTAATATATCAAGAGACGCATTTCAAATAAGCCAGCCAGGAAAAGCACTCTTCTAGTCATTTAATGTAAGGCACAAACTTAAATGGCTTGGAATAAATCCAGTTTTTCAGAATCACAATGCAGCACATGCTGCCCACAGTTGGCAGATGGGCTGGTGCAGCTTTGCCATGCATGAATGAGTCCAGCCGATGTGTTAGTCAGCTGCCAGTCAGCACCATGTCAAGGCCAGGAACAGAAAAGCAAACCTGTCAGGGCTGAACACAACATGTACCAGTTGCTCCTGGACAAACCATACCAGATATCTTGAAAAACAAGAAAAAATGGTCACAAAATGACGTGTCTGTGTGCCAAAGGGGTAGAAACTATGCAAATGAGGCCCATTTCTACTCTCATCTTAACTAATACGGTAATATTACCAGTCCCTGGAATTTGGTACCAGGACCAAAGGTACTTTTTTTAGTGAGTTACTCACTCTGAAATAATAAAATCTAAATTTTGTCTTGTATGATACAGTAAAATTGTATGGAGAAAAATCTACAGCAGTTAATTAAAGTAAGTTTTGGTTGATTTGGAGCTGTTCTATATACAGTGGTATGTGAAAGTGTGCCACCCCTCCCCCTCGATGATGCAACTTCAACTTTGTCACTGATTCTTGAACACTGTTCTCAAGAATCATAATATTTACTGGAATCCAAGTGATCCTCAACTTTAACAAAATTCCCAGTACCTGCACTGGCCACACAGCCCCACAGCATGATGGAACCACCTCCAAATTTTACTGTAGGTAGCAAGTGATTTTCTTGGAATGCTGTGTTCTTTTTCTGCCATTCATTTCACAATGAATGAACCCGCACTCCTCGTCGAATACCACCATACCAATTCCTCAAAACAAAATATGCGTTGATAAGTATTTATGAATGTGCAATGTTCTGGAATGGCTGTCTCAGTCACCTACTGTACTCAAGTTAGCATCCTCCTAATGACAGGGCAGCTGTCCCTCCTAACAATGGGACTGACGCCACTCCTGACGCCTCTCCTGATGACGTGAATGATTCATTACCATGAACAAAAGAGTGAAACTGCTTTGACCTGAGTATCCCATTGTAAACAGGGGACAAAGCGTGTCTTAGACCCCCTCCCCGGTTAAGGCTGGGTTTCAACTGTTTTACATACAAAGTTTCCTTCACTCCCCTCTCAAACCATTTCTTTTCTCTGGCTAAGATTTTAACTTCCTTGTCCTCAAATGTGAAGTTAGTGTCTTTAAGGTGGAGATGAACTGCAGACTGAGGTCCACCAGCGCCCTTTCTGCATTGCTGGTATAGCCTTTTGTGCAACGGCTGCTTTGTCTCACCTATGTAGTGTTCGTCACAGTTTTCCTGACATCTGATAGAATACACTATATTGCTTGTTTGTAACTAGGGATCCTGTCCTTAGGGTGAACTAATTTCTATCTCAAGGTGTTAACAGGTTTAAAGTAAACTGATTTTGTGCTGTCTGAAGATCCTCTGTAGTTTTTCCCCTACTCCTGCTAAATAAGAGAGAGACACTCCTCTTCTTCTTGGCTCCATGTCCTGTCTGTCTGGGTTGATGTGCTCAACTCGGTGTTGCGAGGTGCCGGAATGCAATGATAGTAGACAAGTCTTCCCAACCCTATGTTTTTGGAATGTTCCAAAAACACCATGGTTGTCAAATTTGACAAGTAAATAAAAGTGTACCTGCTGTGATGCCCCTGTGACGCACATGGTCCACATGAGATGATCACTCCTCAATAAAGCCAGTATCACTTGGTGCTGCGTCTCTTGCTTTCAGGACCCTGGACAGCACCTTTCATCTGATCCCAGCGTTCTGTTTGAAGAAATCGCTCTCTCTCTCTCTCTCTCTCTCTCTCTCTCTCTCTCTCTCTCTCTCTCTCTCTGAGGGGGGAGGACTTTTTTGATGTCCTCGAGCATGTACAGTAAGGAAAAGTGACGTCATCTGTCCATCAGAGCACCAACTGAATGGAAGACTGATGAATTTGCTAACAGACCCAATATTAACTAAAGCTTTTTGCCACGCTCGGGCTGCACATTATGCAATATAACCCACACAATCTCCCCAATATATATACTCGGTCTTGCCACTTGCGGTGTGTGCTGCGTGCACGTCATACATAGGGGTAGAGAGTGAGATGTACTGCTGCACAAATAGCAGGTGCAGAGTACCTGCGTAGAACATCTGACAAACGGCACCTGTGCAATGACTGTGTGCCTTACTGTCATCGCGCAGCCTGTACTAGCCAAGCTCCTGAGTTGGGGCAAGCACACAGCGGCACAGCGACGCCCCATATGTTCTTGAGCTTTTGCAAGACCTGTAGAATTTGCACGTGTAGCAGTGGAGGACTCCATGGACAGTCTGCCATCTTCAACGGCGCTGAACACTCACATGATGCGCACGTCTCGCATGGTTTTGTCATTTATTCACCTATAGAATGCCCACAGCAGCACGTAAGGTGAGCTGTGATCAACGTTAAACCCACACTTTATTCCTTTGTTGATGTGGTAGTTTAATCTGACAGTGAATGTTAAGAGCTGCTAGGGATTGAAAAGCAAAATGTGACCTCAGAAGTATTCACTCTGGAGATATCCATGTTACTCATGTTGGCTGCTGTTTCTCACACTTCAAAACCAAACCATCACCTCATATAACGTTGCACGTAAATTCAAGATTCAAACAACTTTATTGATCCCTAAAAGGACAATTCATCTTCACACCAAATTACCTCAAACAAAAATACATCAATTAACCCACAATTATTACTAGTTGAAAGTAATAATGGCACACAGAATTAAAACAACCGCACATATACATTTGATTTGTTTATATACGCTAAGCTTTGAAACAGTCCGTCATCCTGCATTAAAGCTTAAAGGATTTGACAATCCCTTGAATGAGTGGGAGAGGGGTGTCAACATCATTGGGGTTGTCAGATGGGTACCCTCCATCTTCACTGTTTTACTGATTTAGGCCCATGACACCTCCGGAGGGCTCAACGGCAACATTTGGTGTCCCAGGTGTGCCTCCCTCTGTCTCTACCCCTCACCAGTCATCTCATAGCCCAGTTGTTATCTTTCCTTTTCATCCACAGCCAATTGCTGCTTTGCTCTGCTGCCTCTGAGAGTGCCTTCACTGCTTGGCGGAAGGCATGTCCTTTCACTCCCATCTGCTTCAGTAACCTGGTTGTGGTTTTGGCAATGAACCGTCTACAACCCAAGGAAACACCTTGGTAGTCCAGTTGTGCTGTTCTGCCTGGGCTGCTAATTCAGCGTACTTCAGATGCTTCCACTCATACGCCTCTTCACCAGCAGCTTCCCAAGGTACCGTTAACTCCAGGATGTATAGGAGTTTTTTGAGAAGTTGACCACAGGATTAGGTCTGGCCTGAGAGTAGTTGCTACTACTGCTACTAGTTGTTGCTATTACTACAGCAGCATTTCCGCCGCGCGGCATCCCGCTGTCCGAAGCCGGTCTGCACCTTATCATTACCACTCTGCACACACGCCAAAAATAAACAAACGCATAGATGCTTTCTGTTCATGACATGACATGTTGTGTCCTGTCGGATCATCCTGTTTCACATTACAGAAAGGGGAAGGGGGGAGAAACATGGAAATGAGTTGAAAGGGAATGAATGAATGAATGAGATTAGAGGGCATTTGCAAAACTGAAAATTCTGTTTAAGTCTGATACAGGAGCGCACCAATTGGCAACTGTATGACAGCTGGATATTATTTACACGTACGCTGCCATCCAGTAGAGAGCAGTGTTCTATGCATTTTGGGACAAATGTGATACGGTCACCATTTGTGCGCTGTGTCAGTCAGACTTAAACAGAATTTTCAGTTTTGCAGATGCTTTTTTTTTACAAATGAAAATATTACATATTTACAAATGCAAATTTATTTGTAAAAACCAACACACGTTACAGTAACTTGTGTCCTGTTTTTTTAACAACCAACCAGTGATGAGGAGGCTCAATTTCCCATAATGCCTTTGGCCATCTGTGAGTTTTAATGCTCAAACATTTAGAATTAGTGCATTACTTTAAAACTAAAAAAAAAATTGTGACATTTTCACTTTGTAAAAATGACAGTTAATGTTAATATCACTTTCCAGAATTAGTTTGTTTTTTTAAATCAAACCATAAATCAAACCTGTTCTTCTGTTTATGCCTTTGGCCCACATCAGGGAGTCTGTATGCTGTGAATTATTATTATTATTATTTTTTTTTTGGTAGCAGCCAGACAGCCAGATCCTTTCTGCTGGGTTAGGGTTGAGCTCAGCTCCTTACAGCTGACTGACTGCTGCAAAACACAACAGAGAGGAACTAACGTGTGATCTTAGGGTTTACAAATGGTTTTGACTGTTCGGCTTTACTTACTATGCCAGAAAAAAACGTTAGTGGACTAAAATTTAGCAAAACTAAATTTAGCGGAAGCTAATTGGTCCACTGATGGTTTTAGAAGTTACTTGAAAAGCTAATCCGCTAACAAAAAAGTTAGCTTGGCTAATTAGCAGATTTGCGGAACTGTGCCCACCACTGGCAAAAAATTGAGGTAAACTTTTCAAGCATTCAAAAATTTCATCCAGATTAACCAAATCAGTGTCATTACACAGTCACTTCCAGGTGTACGTAGTCTTCCAGTTTCAATCATGTTCAAACATCTTTAAATGAAGTAGTACTAGTGAGTACAACTTCAGATGTAAATTTGTTTGTGCTCCATTGGGGTAACAATTTGAAGCAAGAGCAGTGTTTGTTGTGGTTCTGGCTGAGAACGCAGCCAGGCACAGCCTTAACTTTCGTTTTTGAGCAGATTGCCATTGTGGAGACATTGTGCGATGTAGATGAAACATGGGATTTAGCCAAACAATGGCACAATGTAAAAGTAATGCCATGAGGCATGAAACCCGGGAATTGTGTTAAGCAAAGTCACTGGGGAAAACAGGGAAGAAGCACCTTTATTTTGAAAATCAGCCTGATGCTTATTATGGTATGATTGCACACAGCTATTATTCCTCTACGTGGGGACAGCCCTAGATTATTTACAGCATTAAGAAATGGAAATAGCTGAGGGCTTAAAGTGTGTTCTACAAGTGTTTCGTGCAATAAAAACATGAAAACCCAAGCAAAGACAAAGAAAGAGAATTGGCACTGCAAAAGAGGAAGAGTGATTAATGTCATGTATGATATGGACAGTCCAGGTTAGTGTGGGCTGCAACATGTGATTAATTAACAATTTTCAGGCTCCATTATAGCAGGAGAATGTCTCCTTTGAACTCTTGAGAAGAGCAGAAGTATCCAAGACAACCCTGCAGTGTGAAGTCATGTCAGGGTGCTGCACATATGACACAGGCAGCAAAATGCTTCTGCCCACAGTGTTATGTGCGTTTCAACAACGTAACACTGCTCAGACTACTTACTGTCTGTACTTTCCAGGTCAGAGGCTGTGAAAATATAAAATATTAGAGCTGTGAGCTTTAGACCATAGAACATCAAATGTTCTGAAATTGAAGACATACTCGTATGGAGTTTTGTCAATGTTTTAAGATATTTCAGGATTTTTGATACCAAACCATTTGACATGTCATTCTTACTGATTAGATAAGCACTCAGTGGAGTGCTGATCCACAGCTTTGAAGCATTTTAGCAGGTATGTTACTATTTCCTGTTGGTTGAGTTTGCTTTGAGTCTGTCCAAGGACATATATTTGTATGCAAACTATCCAAATCTATGAAAGCTGCATCGCCCATGTGGAACTAGTCATATTGATGGAAACAATCACTGCAGCAACAGCACATTTGTCCTACATGAGTATTTCTCACAATACATTTCTGCTTTCCTCCCACAGGAACAGAGAGCGGATGTATTGGAGCTGAACTCCTTCAGATAGGTGGGGATGTGGTTCTCCTGGCAGTGCAAGCAATCTCTGTTTCAATCTTGAAGGCATAAATCATCTGTACAGACTCGAAGAAACGACTTGTCGTCCCACTCTGGAAAGGAAACGGTGATGGTATAGATTGCGACAGCTATAGAGGTATCACATTGCTCTTTGCATCGGGGAAAAAGTGTTTGCAATTATTATTATTTAAAAAAAAATTCATTCCAAGTTAAAAACAGAACAATTTGTCCTCACACCCAAGAAATCAACCATGGACCGTGTCCGAGGTCTGTGAGTATTCACTGAACACAAGCATGAATATCAGCAGGAAGGCGATTGCCTGAACTGCAACACCTACAGGGATATGACACTGCTCTCTGTGCCGAGAAAGACACTTGCAAGCATTATTCTTAAAAGGATTCAGTCCCAGGTAATTGCTTATCAGTAACCAGAACAGAAGTCAACCATTGACTGCATTCTGACTCTGCAAATATTCATTGAGCACGAGGGAATATTGGCAACGCTTTTTTGCAGCCATGTTGACTTTTGCAAAGCCTTTGATTTGGATGATGAGGCTGCTCTTTGGGACAACCTGAATATTCATGGGATCCCCAAGATAATGTTGGACATCCTAGCTAGCCTATACACAGGTACTGTGTCTGCCTTATTGAGTGAGGGCAAAATCTCTGACATCTTAGTGAAGACCCAGACTTTCATTGAGTTTCTGCACTCAGCCATCAGAATTATAACTGTGTGCAGTGAAAATATTGAACTTGTGTAATGATTCACTGCAGGGACATTCATGTCTCTGGATTCACTACATTTGAGATTGAAAGATGAGTGTGCTGGACAGAGGTTCTATGCAGGGACCTTGGGTGGGAGAATGAAGATGCAACTCTTTAGGTTCCTTGTGTGTTCAATTTTACTGTCCGTTTGTGAGTTTTCAACACCAACCAGTGACCTAAGCTGATGACTGGATAGCTTTAGTGCGAGGTCTCATTGCAGACTTCTTGAGTCCCGCTGGAATTACTTTGTTCTGACATCACAGTTACTTCAGGAGATGAGGTGTACCAATTGCATTTGAAGAGAATGTCAGTTACAATATGTGGGCCATGTGGCACACTTCTCTGTGTACAATCCATTGCACAGGTGCCTCAGTCTTGAAGACCTCACAAGCCTGAAGAGGTGGCCAGGTGAATGCCCAGATATCACCTGGCTGCGTCAGACAGCTGGCACGTTCTGGCAGGTAGAGATGGCCCAGTGTAGATGGCTGCCATCCAGATGGTTCCATAGTTTGATGGATGCAGAGATCTGGAGCCCTAATGCATATTCCCTGACCTGATCTCACATGTTTTGCATACATAATTACGTAATTTCTTAATGTTAATTTACTGTCTTAATGTATTTATAAATTGTTTAGGTTCTTGTTAGCAAATATACACTATCATCATTATCATTATTATTATTATTATTATTATCATCATCATCGGTATGGAATAGTCTTCTTCTGTCTATTTGTGAAACTACTCTAGGCATGTGTTTAAACATGTAGTTAAGCAGTTCTTATTAACCAGTATTGTAAGTTCTAGTCAAGGAATCTTTTTATATTATTAACGACCATTTCTTCAGTTTTTCTCTTTTTGTTGTTCTTTTTTCTTGACTAGCTGCTTGGTCTGTATGTGAATTGCGTAGAGCTATTGCTCAAGAATTCCTTTTTATATACTTTTATTCTTTGTTATTTTACTAGTTTATTGTCTGGTTCATGTATTTCCTCAACACATTTTGTTGAGCTTTTCCATTACTGTATTTCATTTTCGTGTATGTCTGTTTTTCTTTCATTATTTTATTCCTATTTCGAGGACCACAGTGTAAATAAGCATCCATATTGGAAGCTTTCTTGTGTTATCCTCGGCAGTACTATGTATTTTTATGTAATTTTATTGCTGAATAAATTCAAATCAAATCAGAATTATTATTATTTTATTATTACTTATATTTTGTCATTTGATTTTAAATGGACCACAATGGAAATAAATGTTTCCCTCTTACTTGTGTCATTCATGTATTTTTAATGTATTTACAATTATATTATGTTCTTACATTGAACTTATTAAATAAAATCACTTACGCAAGCTTTATATAAAGATGATTTACCTCCCCCTGCTGGAATGGCGTGTGAGTCCAGAATTGTAATTATCAAAGTCCATTGTTCAGTGTTATTAGCTAATATCCATAGTTTCTTCAAAAATATTAGTCCTATCAACGTTCTGTTTTTCAGCATTCATCCTTGACCCATAATTCATAAGCATACCAAACAGCAATGTCAGCTCTCCACAGTTTGTCTGTGATCAAAATTACACATGCACGCATGCATGCAGTACTTTTTGTCTTTTCTGAATTCTGCCGCAAGCAGGTGCTTTTATTTTCACACACCCACAAACAGAGACACTGGCAAAAGACATCAAATGCCCTACATGTTTCACTCACGGTAATGGCAACACAATACTTCACAAAACTGTCTTAACCAACTGAACTACAAAAAACACAATAAATCAATAACACTAACAACACTGTTAACTAACATGAACCACATAACATTTAAAACCCCAAAACCCCGAACTCCCATGGTGCATTTGCAGCACAGCGTCCATTGTTCAATGTTGTTAGATAATATCACTAATTTCTCCAAAAATATTAGTCCTATCAACTTTCTGTTTTCGCAGTGTTAATCCTTGACCCAAAACACACAAGCATACCAAACGGCAAATGTCAGTTCTCCCCAGTTTTGCGGTGATCAAAGCCATAGACACACAGAAGCCACTTGGCTATTATATGACAGACAGACAGACAGACAGAAAGACAGACAGATAGATCGGTGTGTGTGTGTGTGTGCGCTCAACAGTTCAGTAAGGTTTCATTCAGTTGCACCACATGGGTTGTGATAAATGCTCTGATCAAGGTGAGGTGGGTTATCAGGACGTGATAACAACAAAGCAGACAGAAAGAAATGAACAATATCATTAAAAAAATGTGTATATACAAAACCGTGTGACTTAACTTCCATATGGCAAGTACACCATAAAAAAGAAAACATTCCACGGCTTTCCAAGGTCAGTCATTAGGGAAAAAAAATGGGCTCTGGTCTGGAAAATTAAGGCAATATTTCCTTTTTTCTTTCCCTGTTCAACAGGATCTGGTTCAGCAACCACTACACTGTTCACAGCAGTACCATTTCTCCAAATGCCACTTGAAACACAAGCACTCCTATGGTCAAGTTCTGTTTGTAGTTTTTATTGTGAAGTAGAAAAAAATAAAGCACCACTTTGCATGTTGTTTGATGTGTTTGCAAGGCAACAATGATGCACTGTAGAAGGTTTCCTGAGCGTTATGTCATGATTCCATTAAGATCGGCTCTCACACACTGTATATTCAGCTACACGTGAGGAGCATACAATAAAAGCACAAAGCATCCGTTTCAAATAATTGTGTCCCTCGTACCTCTTCAGATCACCATCATAGCCATTATTACAATAAAAAGCTCCCTCTTGGGTGTTATTACTTTGTGCTGGGTTATCAGATAAGCAGCTGAGAGTGGGCGTTCTGAGCACACTCACCACAAGAGAGAGGGGCCTCTTCCACGACACCACTCCGATCAGACCAGACAGCAGCACCTGGCAGAGAAAAAACAAAAACAAAAACATGCATTGTGAGAGGTGATGGGTAGTATCAGGTGGGTATATATATGACAAAAATATGAAAACTGCAAAAAATTATATTCAATTTGAACTTCACTAATTTTATTTGGATTTCACCGGCAACCCGCCTTCCTCTACCAACAGTGTTCACTTTTACTTATAAATCCATTTCTAACTGGATGTAAATGACACATACGAGGTCTATTAGAAAAGTATCCGACCTTATTATTTTTTCAAAAATCATATGGATTTGAATCACGTGTGATTACATCAGACATGCTTGAACCCTCGTGGGCATGCAAGAGTTTTTTCACGCCTGTCGGTTACGTCATTCGCCTGTGGGCAGTCTTTGAGTGAGGAGTCGTCCACCCGCTCGTCGATTTTTTTCATTGTTTAGGAATAGCTCAGAGACTGTTGCTTTGTTTGATAAAATTTTTTTCAAAACTGTAAGGCACAACTGAGTGGACACCATTCAATAAATTCAGCTGGTTTTCGGTAAAAATTTTAACGGCTGATGAGAGATTTGGTCTTGGTAGTGTCGCTTTAAGGACGGTCCACAGGCGCCTGACGGCGATCTGCGCTTCGAGGCGGCGCGTCTCGCCGTTTCAAGTTGAAAACTTCCACATTTCAGGCTCTGTTGACGCAGTAAGTCGTCAGAGAACAGAGAACTTACAGAAGAAGTCGGCATGAGGAGTTTATTCAGACATTCCATTGTTAACGGTCATTTTGTAATGAAAGAACGTGCGGGGCAGAGTCGCATGTCCGGGCTGGACCCGACCGCGGGGGGTCGCGGCAGGAAAAACACCTCCGTTGGAAATCTTAACGGGCAAGTTGGAACATGCCCAAGCTGTTAAACAATTTCTCAGTTACTCACTTGTTGAAAGCCATTAAAAGCTGCCTGAATTCTACAAATGGTTTTCAACACGGAGGTGTTTTTCCTGTCGCGGCGCACACAGATTTGCCGAGTCGTTACGAAACAACTCGGCGAATTTGCGCGTACGTCTTTCATTAAAAAAAAATGTCCTTAACAGTGGAATGTCCGCATAAATTCCTCATGCCGGCCTCTTCTGAATCTTCTCGTTCTCTCACGATGTCCTGGGTGAATTAAGCCTTAAATTAGGAGTTTTCAGCTCTAAACAGGCCGACAACAGCGACTGAAGCGCTGCAGGACGTCCCGCTCCGTGGGAAGTCCTTACACCGACAGAAACACCCCATATCTCTCATCAGCCGTTAAACTTTTCACAGAAAACCAGCTTAATTTCTCGAATAGTGTCCACTCGGATATTCCTCACAGGTCCAGAAAATTTTTGATAAAGCAACGCGCGCCGTCTCGAGCAGCGTGTGAAACAAAGGATTCAGCCGAGAGGGCGGGACCACATCTCACTCAAGGCCTGCCCACAGGGAAATGACATCACCGACACGCGTGAAAAAACTCACGCATGCGCACGAGGGTTTCAAGCATGATTGGTGTAATCGCATGTCATTCAAATCCATATAGTTAAAAAAAAAAATAAAAGGGTCGGTTTATTATCTAAGAGACCTCGTATGATTCTGTGGCGTGATCATTTTGTGATTTTATGTTATTGTAACATATGATACCAAGCTGTCGTAGTTGGTGAGGATCCGTTAGGCATTTGTAAAAGTGTAAACGGTATTACTGTGGTGTTCTCAAAATAATAATACCCTGATTATAAGCCCCCCACCACCCCACCAAGACACATGTACTGGGAGAAGTTCACCAAACTTCTTTTTCTTTATATCAATCAATCAATCAACTCCTTTCTTATATAGCGCCAAATCACAACAAACAGTCGCCCCAAGGCGCTCCACATTGTAAGGCAAGGCCATACAATAATTATGAAAAACCCCAACGGTCAAAACGACCCCCTATGAGCAAGCACTTGGCCACAGTGGGAAGGAAAAACTCCCTTTTAACAGGAAGAAACCTCCAGCAGAACCAGGCTCAGGGAGGGCAGTCTTCTGCTGAGACTGGTTGGGGCTGAGGGAAAGAACCAGGAAAAAAGACATGCCGAGGAAGGGGGGCAGAGATCGATCACTAATGATTAAATGCAGAGTGATGCATATGGAGCAAAAAGAGAAAGAAACAGTGCATCATGGGAACCCCCCAACCAGTCTACGTCTAAAGCAACATAACCAAGGGATGGTCCAGGGTCACCCGATCCAGCCCTAACTATAAGCCTTAGCGAAAAGGAAAGTTTTAAGCCTAATCTTAAAAGTAGAGAGGGTATCTGTCTCCCTGATCTGAATTGGGAGCTGGTTCCACAGGAGAGGGAGCCTGAAAGCTGAAGGCTCTGCCTCCCATTCTACTCTTACAAACCCTAAGGAACTACAAGTAAGCCCGCAGTCTGAGAGCGAAGCGCTCTAATTGGGGTAATATGATACTACGAGGTCCCTAAGATAAGATGGACCTGATTATTCAAAACTTATAAGTAAGAAGAAGAATTTAAATTCTATTCTAGAATTATCAGGAAGCCAATGAATAGAGGCCAACACGGGTGAGATATGCTCTCTCCTGCTAGTCCCCGTCAGTACTCTAGCTGCAGCATTCTGAACCAACTGAAGGCTTTTTAGGGAACTTTTAGGACAACCTGATAATAATGAATTACAATAGTCCAGCCTAGAGGAAATAAATGCATGAATTAGTTTTTCAGCATCACTCTGAGGACAAGACCTTTCTGATTTTAGATATTGCGTAAATGCAAAAAGGCAGTCCTACATATTTGTTTAATATGCGCTTTGAATGACATATCCTGATCAAAAATGACTCCAAGATTTCTCACAGTATTACTAGAGATCAGGGAATGCCATCCAGAGTAACGATCTGGTTAGACACCATGCTTCTAAGATTTGTGGGGCCAAGTACAATAACTTCAGTTTTATCTGAGTTTAAAAGCAGGAAATTAGAGGTCATCCATGTATTTATGTCTGTAAGACAATCCTGCAGTTTAGCTATTGGTGTGTATCCTCTGGCTTCATGGGTAGATAAAGCTGGGTATCATCTGCGTAACAATGAAAATTTAAGCAATACCGTCTAATAATACTGCCTAAGGGAAGCATGTATAAAGTGAATAAAATTGGTCCTAGCACAGAACCTGTGGAACTCCATAATTAACTTAGTCTGTGAAGAAGATTCCCCATTTACATGAACAAACTGTAATCTATTAGACAAATATGATTCAACCACCGCAGCGCAGTGCCTTTAATACCTATGACCTGCTCTAATCTCTGTAATAAAATTTTATGGTCAACAGTATCAAAAGCAGCACTGAGGTCCAACAGAACAAGCACAGAGATAAGTCCACTGTCCGAAGCCATAAGAAGATCATTTGTAACCTTCACTAATGCTGTTTCTGTACTATGATGATTCTAAAAACCTGACTGAAACTCTTCAAATAGACCATTCCTCTGCAGGTGATCAGTTAGCTGTTTTACAACTACCCTCTCAAGAATCTTTGAGAGAAAAGGAAGGTTGGAGATTGGCCTATAATTAGCTAAGATAGCTGGGTCAAGTGATGGCTTTTTAAGTAATGGTTTAATTACTGCCACCTTAAAGGCCTGTGGTACATACCAACTAACAAAGATAGATTGATCATATTTAAGATTGAAGCATTAAATAATGGTAGGACTTCCTTGAGCAGCCTGGCAGGAATGGGTCTAATAAACATGTTGATGGTTTGGATGAAGTAACTAATGAAAATAACTCAGACAGAACAATCGGAGAGAAAGAGTCTAACCAAATACCGGCATCACTGAAAGCAGCCAAAGATAACGATACATCTTTGAGGATGGTTATGAGTAATTTTTTTCTCTATAGTCAAAATTTTGTTAGCAAAGAAAGTCATGAAGTCATTACTAGTTAAAGTTAATGGAAATACTCAGCTCAATAGAGCTCTGACTCTTTGTCAGCCTGGCTACAGTGCTGAAAAGAAACCTGGGGTTGTTCTTATTTTCTTCAATTAGTGATGAGTAGAAAGATGTCCTAGCTTTACGGAGGGCTTTTTTATAGAGCAACAAACTCTTTTTCCAGGCTAAGTGAAGATCTTCTAAATTAGTGAGACACCATTTCCTCTCCAACTTACGTGTTATCTGCTTTAAGCTACGAGTTTGTGAGTTATACCACGGAGTCAGACACTTCTGATTTAAAGCTCTCTTTTTCAGAGGAGCTACAGCATCCAAAGTTGTCTTCAATGAGGATGTAAAACTATTGACGAGATACTCTAACTCCCTTACAGAGTTTAGGTAGCTACTCTGCTCTGTGTTGGTATATGACATTAGAGAACATAAAGAAGGAATCATATCCTTAAACCTAGTTACAGCGCTTTCTGAAAGACTTCTAGTGTAATGAAACTTATTCCCCACTGCAGGGTAGTCCATCAGGGTAAATGTAAATGTTATTAAAAAATTGATCAGACAGAAGGGAGTTTTTCAGGGAACACTGTTAAGTCTTCTATTTCCATACCATAAGTCAGAACAAGATCTAAAATATGATTAAAGTGGTGGGTGGACTCAATTTACTTTTTGAGCAAAGCCAATAGAGTCTAATAATAGATTAAATGCAGTGTTGAGGCTGTCATTCTCAGCATCTGTGTGGATGTTAAAATCGCCCACTATAATATCTTATCTGAGCTAAGCACTAAATCAGACAAAGGTCTGAAAATTCACAGAGAAACTCACAGTAACGACCAGGTGGACGATAGATAATAACAAATAAAACTGGTTTTGGGACTTCCAATTTGGGATGGACAAGACGTAAGAGACAAGCTTTCAAATGAATTAAAGCTCTGTCTAGGTTTTTGATTAATTAATAAGCTGGAATGGAAGATTGCTGCTAATCCCTCCGCCCCGGCCCGTGCTACGAGCATTCTGACAGTTAGTGTGACTCGGGGTGTTGACTCATTTAAACTAACATATTCATCCTGCTGTAACCCGGTTTCTGTTAGGCAGAATAAATCAATACGTTGATCAATTATTATATCATTTACCAACAGGGACTTAGAAGAGAGAGACCTAATGTTAATAGACCACATTAACGTTTTAGTCTGTGGTGCAATTGAAGGTGCATATATTATTTTTTCTTTTTGCATTTTTATGCTTAAATAGATTTTTTGCTGGTTATTGGTGATTCTGGGAGCAGGCACCGTCTCTACGGGGATGGGGTAATGAGGGGATGGCAGGGGGAGAGAAGCTGCAGAGAGGTGTATAAGACAAAGCTCTGCCTCTGGTCCAACGCTAGACAGTCACAGTTTGGAGGATCCAAAAAATTGGCCAGATTTCTAGAATGAGAGCTGCTCCATCTAAAGTTGGATGGATGCCGTCTCTCCTAACAAGACCATGTTTTCCCCAGAAGCTTTGCCATTATCAATGAAGCCCACCTCATTTTTTGGACCACCACTCAGACAGCCAGCAATTCAAGGAGAACATGCGGCTAAACATGTCACTCCGGTCTGATTGGGGAGGGGCCCAGAGAAAACAACAGAGTCCGACATTGTTTTTGCAAAGTTACACACCGATTTAATGTTAATTTTAGTGACCTCCGATTGGCGTAACCGAGTGTCATTACTGCCGACGTGAATTACAATCTTACCAAATTTACGCTTAGCCTTAGCCAGCAATTCGATTCGATGTCGCCTGCTCTGGCCCCCGGAAGACAATTGACAATGGTTGCTGGTGTCGCTAACTTCACATTTCTCAAAACAGAGTCGCCAATAACCAGAGTTTGATCCTCGGCGAGTGTATCGTCGAGTGGGGAAAAACGGTTAGAGATGTGAACGGGTTGACGGTGTACACAGGGCTTCTGTTTAGGGCTATGCTTCCTCCTCACAGTCACCCAGTCAGCCTGCTTTCCCGACTGCACGGGATCTGCCAGGGGGGAACTAACGGCGGCTAAGCTACCTTGGTCCGCACCGACTACAGGGGCCTGGCTAGCTGTAGAATTTCCACGGTGCGGGGGCCGAGCCTCCAATTCGCCCAGCCTGGCCTCCAAAGCTACGAATAAGCTGCACTTATTACAAGTACCGTTACTGCTAAAGGAGGCCGAGGAATAACTAAACATTTCACACCCAGAGCAGAAAAGTACGGGAGAGACAGGAGAAGCCGCCATGCTAAATCGGCTAAGAGCTAGTAGCTGCGCTAAGCTAGCGGATTCCTAAAAACACACAAAGTGAATAATGTGCAAATAATCCAGAGGTGATTCAGCAGAAGGAGTGCCCCAATCAAGGCACCAAACAGGCCATGAAGCAGCACAGGCAACGCACAACAACGGTGCTAAAATAAAATAAAAATAAAAAAAATAAAAAAATAAAAACGAAAGCGTTAGCAAGCTAGTTAGCTTGCCAACGCTAATGAAAGTTAGCTGATAAAAGTGCTCCGTCGCGATGTTTCGACCGTTCGAGGTCTTCCTTAGGCGTTGGAGCACAGTAAAAAAGTTAAAAAAAAAGGTAAAAAAGTAAAAAAGTCTTGAAAAAGACTGTTAGTTCAAGTCCAAAGCAGCAGGTAGCAGTCTCTGTGTAAACAGTCCCAACAGAGAGCCAAAATTCTGATGCAATCTCACTCCGCGATCCACCAATCATTTTATATAGTGCAAATGATTTTGTTTGAAAATAAATGCACATTTTAGTGCCAGAACATATCATACAACACATACATATCGACACACTCTCCTGTCAATTTCTTGGAAATGATGCTTTTATTACCACAGTAAGCATTTCTGATGGTCATTTTTTTGGCTTACTATCTTCAAGTATTGAACTCTGTTGCACTAGATTGCATGGCTGATTAAGAGTTGTTTCATGCAGCATTTTTCATTTATCACCATGAGCTTTAAGTTCGCATCATAATTTCTCCTCAGATGTTACATGTACAAAGTGTCCAAGTTGGATGGTGCATTCCGGATGTCCACAGTTGCATCTAGGGTCATTGTGGAATTTCCAGGTGGAGACATGATACACAGTTCTGACTTGATTGGTATGGATCTTGTTGAGTGCAGTCCATTGTCACCCACCAAGTGAGAAACCTGGAAGTCCAATGGTTGGCTCTTTCACAAGGTCATTGTTTGTGAAATCATGGTGCTTCCACCTGTACTGCCAGGCTGTTGTCAGGTTGAAATCCATACCTACCAGTGCCTGACCCCACCCAGTCTCATGCTTTTTTTCTCGTGCTCCTGTCACGAAATGACTCAAATTTTCGTGACACCTTTTTTTTATTTTACTATTTCTAACCCTACCCCTTTCCTCTAACCTGGACCATAACCATAACCTAACACTCTCCCTTCCCCTAACCTTAACCTTGACAGACACCCCCCTTCCCCACATCACCCCTCTTTTCGTGATACTGTCACAAAATGAATTTGTTTCGTGCCAGGAGCACGAACCATAGATTATTTTACTTTTTGTAAAAGGGAGGTGATGGTCTAGTGGTTAATGCATTGGGCTTAAGACCAGAGGATCCTCGGTTCAAATCCCAGCCTGACTGGAAAATCACTAAGGGCCCTTGGGCAAGGTCCTTAATCCCCTAGTTGCTCCCGGGGTGTAGTGAGTGCCTTGTATGGCAGCCTTGTATGAATGTGAGGCATTATTTGTAAAGCACTTTGAGCGTCTGATGCAGATGACAAAGCACTATATAAATGCAGTCCATTTACCCTTTACCATGCCATCAAGAAATGGCGTGAGATTGAGTTGGACTGATCATAGACTAAGAAAGGTTTGCAGGATTTCAAAAGGCATCATGGCAGGTTTTCTAGCTCACCGTGGATTGACATGTTTTGGCTGGCTTGGATGCAGTTGCAATCTCTGGCTTTACACTGCATGTTAGGTGGTGTGATGTTAGACAGGACAGGAAGCCCTACAGAGATCTGGATCTCAGTGTCTTGCTGACTGGTAGAATTGTGGAGTTCAGGAATGTGTCAACGCATCTGGTGTGATGTCTTTTGTCCAACACAGGAGAACAATATTCAGAACTGCAGAACAGACAAGGGCAAGGGGTGGCAGCCCAGAGGGAGGACGTACTGGAGTCCCAGCTGGGACCTGCCAGTCTCGGATGACGTTCACCCTGGCCTTGTTCTTCCAGCAGTTCTTTTTATGTGCTTGCAGTCAGACTGTGATTCAGTCACACAAAGGTATGTTTTGGGTGTTTTTTGTTTTTGATTGGTTTGCCATGGAAATGGGCAAGTGAATGCTGGGATGGAAAGCAGTGGGTATAAGCACCACTGCGTAAAGTACCCCTCAATTTGCCTAAGATCATAGGTAAGAGGCGGTTGATGTCATTGGAGTTTCCTGCTTGGATGGCGAGGGCAAAGTCATCAGCATAGGCAAACTTCCTGGAGGCGGACTGCGGCATGTCGCTCACATAGATCTTAAAAAGCACTGGAGCGACAACAGATCCCTGTGGCAGGCCATCATTCAGAGTCCTTATTTGGCTCAAAACTGCAAAACTGCAGATGTCTGGAAACTAAGAAATTATGCTGAAATAGGCGCTAAATATTGCTGTGCAATTCTGCTGTGCCTGTACAGCATGTAATCTGCACCGCCTGTGACTCCATCCAGACAGTTTTTCCTGCCTCACTCAGCATTCTTACAGCAAAAAAAAAACAAAAAAAAAACATCACAACAACTGGGATGTATAAAATAAGGAATCTGGAGCAGATCTGGGTGAACACATCTGATACAACAGCTTTAATTGAAACTTCCTTAACTTAGTCACTTTATTATGATCTTTGTCGTATTAAAGTATTGACAGCAATCAACCCCCTGACTGCTGTACTCACCTTTGAGGATCTGTTTCTTTGTGAGAAATCCCTTTTTCAACACATTTCAGAATGAATGAAAGAGTGAATCGGGTAGCTGTTTAACACTGACCTGAAATGTTTTTCCAAATCTTAAAATTGCAAAGTGTAGTAATGCATTCTTATATTTTATGATCTCTCACAGAGGATAACTTCAACCTGAGGTCATTATGATTTCACCGGCGTTTGTCTATTTGTTTGTCTATTAGCACAATAACTCAAAAAGTAATGAATGAATGTCAGTGAAATTTGACGACCAGATAGGTAACGGTCCGGGAAATAAGTGATTTAAATTCGACAGTGGAATATATTCCAAAACTGAGATCCAATCAAAATGTTTGGCACATAGCAACTTTTAACTTAGTATGCTGATGAAATCTGATGAACAGATAGATAATGTCCTAGAAAATGAGGGATTGATCAGGAACAACACTTCTCAACATTACACCCAGGTGAGAAAGGCTGGTTTCACAGAGTGCAAAAAATGGGTCAGGCTCAAAACTTCTCAATCACCCCTCATAGTTTCCAGAATATATATGACCTTGGCAGTGGTATGATATAGTGTCTATGGATTGTTTTGTAGAAAGTAAACTTTTCTGGGTTGTGTGCAGTGTGTATAAATGACTGAAATGATAGGGGAAACCGGGGCATGGTGAATCACGGGGCACAGTGAGTCAGTAGCTATATCTGCAAAACTAGATATATTTGCAGCAGTTATGCCATATTTTTATGCATAAAGACATCCCTCTTATAAATTAGTGTTTTGATTTTGGATACATTAAGGGTAAAACTAAAAAAATTTGTGGATGTCAGTGTCTTTGTATTTATTTCTCACAACAGAGGAAAGGTGACCCAAAAAATTATTAGTTAGAAGACTACCCCGTCCAACTGATGAGCATGCGTTATGTCTTCTCCAGACTATCAGCTATTTGATAACATGACTCGTGTGTCACATGTACCTGGGGTACAGTGAATCGGGGCACAGTGAATCAGTCTAGAAAGTGATTTACTAAGCCCCAATATCAAGTGGATGACAAATATAACTTGTTGAAGCTTATACATTTATTTTTCCATGAATTATTTCTATAATTTGTGTATATAAACAAGTGTTTGCACGTTTGAACAGAAATTCCGACAGTTGTATTTATAATAGTTTCTAAAGGACTTATATCACTGTATAAGACACTCACACATTACATAGGTGGTTTGCTGTATTATAGCTTGTATATGCATCAGCATATATTTAATAATTTTGAAGAAATCTTTATAATCATGTGTTTTGTCATTATATTCTAAGTTGATTCACTGTGCCCCGAACACTGATTCACTGTGCGCTGTGAATTAGTGTCCGAGGCACAGTGAATCAAAAATTTTAAAACTGATTTTAAACACCTGTAAATTACACTTGGGGAGACATAAATAACACAGCCTTATAAACAATAACTTACTATATTAAATCCAGAATAGAATGCCCTAACCTATGCATAATGTGTTTATGCTGCCATGAAACAACATTTCTGATCCACTGTGTGTGAAAAGCTACATTTTACATAGTCACGGGAAACTCATGCGGAACATACGAAGAGTTCAGATGCAAAACCCAGTATCTCCAGAATCATAATTTTTTAATTGACACCACCATGTACTTGGCTGTCAAGGAGGCAGTCAGTGTGCAAAATACAGTATGAAAGAATTCAAACAAACTGTTTTCATGTTATTGATGAAAGTCTGTGCATTTCCGCATAGGGTTTCCTTTAAATCTCCATTTTCAACTGCATTTTTCTCCATTTAAAAAAAAAGGACTTACTGGGTTTTGCATCTGAACTCTTCATACAAACTCCACACAGAAGCAAACAGGGAATTAATGGAAAGGAACCCAAAAACTTACAGCTGCCTCTTCGAATATGGATGAAAAAAAACAAACATAAATCATCTTGATTTATCTATCATAAACCTGTTTTGGCCACTACAGCTAACTCAGGATCATTTGTGCAGTCACATCTCTCTGAGGACATCTGGGTGTTTCATGGTCCTGATGTGGGCACAGATGAAATAATAATTCAATCTTGGACCTACCTTGCTGTACTGTTTGTGGCCATCCAATTGCATCACCAATATTTATTACAGCCCATCTGTTATTCATCTGTCTGCTTCATTCCAGTCCACATAATTCTACCTCAAACACATAATCAGTGTTTGTCTGTTGTGTGAATTTTATGTCAACAGCAGCTGTTTTTACTAATATACATAAAAAAAAGGCCATATTAAAAAAAGCGTGTGCAACTTGAGTATCACTACAATTTGAATGGAGAACGGGTACTTGTAGCCTCCGGCGTTAAATTCCTCCGTGGTCCCTCCTGCTTTTCACCCTCCATTTAACACCAACATGCTCTCCTCATTTCCCCCCATCCTTCTGCTCACTGACTTTCTTGATAGCTGCCTTCTGTCTTTAAGCGCTGCCGTCTTTTCCCTTCTCAGGTTTCTGCTCGTATCACACACACAGAGCACGCCTGTGCACGTACACAACCACTTTCACAACTCCATCCAGCCTTCTCATTTCTATTTCACTCTGCCTCGTGTTCCTCTCTCTAGTCAATCTTCCCACTTCTTCTCTCACCCTGATACCTACAGGACCTGACAAATGGGACGTCAATATTTCGTTTAAACACACAGACCCACATGCACGCTGGCACACACGTGTGTCCATGCACAGTTTGGGAAGTCAAGTCCACAGAAATACAGAAAGAATAAAAGATAGAGTTGTGGTTATTTTAGCCTGTCATTTAAAGTCCATAAAAATCTGACTAACGTTTATGATGCACACTTGTCTTGCCACTGAAAACATGATTTCACATAACCAAATTAATTTTCATTCTTAGCCCATCGGTTTGAACGTTTGTTCTGAAACTCAGGGCTGCACAGAATGGTGCATTGCTGTGCAACGGCGCCGTAAGCTTGAGGGCGTCTCGTCATTGTTCAGGTGACTGTGACACGTGTTTGCTGCACTGAGTGATAATGCGGTGCTGCACGTCAGCATGTGCGCCTCATCGTGCCACATCTTTTCATAAAATGGTTGATCAGCTCAGTCTGCATTTTCACTACAAACAAACCACTCCACAGTTTGTTGTGGACCAGATTGAGACAATGTCCCCTCAGTGGTCTCAGTGTTCGCATCAAGTCCCAACCTCCAGCTGTCTGAAATGAAGCAAAGTGGAAAATCTTGCAGTTTCCAGAATGGCTGCTTGAGCCTGGTTCCAAAAGCCAGTTACCAGCTGAATGGCAGCTCTCTCACCAACAGAGGTACTTTGTAATGTCTTTGTGACAGTGTCAAAACAATATTATTGAGTTTGGGGCTGAACTGTCATATTCTCAGTTGATTATGAAGAGCTCAGTGAATGCATATTACATTACTAACTGTATACCTTTTTGGCTTCTCCCTTTTTTCCGCACAGCGTTGCCACAGCAGATCAAAGATAGGCCTGTATGTTGATTTTGCACAACTTTTATGCTGGGGGTGGCCTTGAACTGCAAACCATCTGATCTACAAACCACTGGGCCACCACCCTAACCCACATATTACATCACCAATAGTGTAAATGAATTATAATCATGTCACATTTGCAACTCATCAATAAGATTCCCAAAACGCTGAGAGGAAATGCCAAAAAACCCAGGAGAGATCTGAAGCATATCTCAGGAAAAGAAAAGAAAGGAGAATGGGCAGATAGTGTCTCTGCTGGGAGACACAATCTGCCCCACTGTCTTATAAAAGTATGCGATAAATAAAAGTAACGAGATAGCAAAACTTTAAATACTGTAAATCAGTTTGACCCCGTCTTTGCTGCAATCTCTCTCCCGTCTTTGATAAATTAAATACATTCATTTTATTGTTGTTATTGTTTTTCATAGAAGCATATTGTTAAGGTTACAGTAATAACATTTATCATTAACATTGCATCTCCACTGAAATAGAATATAATTTACACAGCAATGTTTTATTTTTTAATTATGTTGTTAATGTGTTGATTACTTGCAAATGTTAATCAAACACTTAAGCAGAAATTACATACATGCTAGATTTGCAATATTTATTAGATAAAACAGTTTATTATATGCCTGTGATGCTATGTGTGCTCTGATTGGCTGATTTTTCTCTGATATTTTCCCATATCAGGCTGTTACCATGGCAATTGGTCTGGAACGCGTATTCGATTCATAACAAATCTAGAAAGCTAAAAATACAATTAGAAAAACAAGCTGGACGTGAACATACTCCATAAATATCTAAATATCTATATATATATCATATCAGATTTTTTTTTTACGTATCGTTCGTTATCGGGAAAAAAAATCTCGAATAATCCCGAATAGTGCCGAACATGTCCCCGCCGTGAACACAGCTTTTGATTTGATCCCACAATGCACCATGCAGGTGTACACAGGGAAATTCAAACCAGATCAAACAAACATAGCTTCAGTCCAGTCGAGTATATGATCATGGCATCCAGGAAAAAGTTGTGCAAGGAAAATTGGGTGCTTATTTCAGCAAGAAATGGTGAGTGGTTTATAAATAGTTTTCAGACAGTAGTGTGTTTGAAAGGCATTCTATGATGACTGAAATTACATTTTTGGTGGTTTTCTGATGATACATGTCAACCTATACAGATTGTCCGTAAATTATACGGATTTGTCCGAGTTTCAGAGTCATACAGACGTACAAATAAAGTCGGATATTCAGGGTTTGGTCTGCAGTGGGTCTGTAATCAACCGTTTCTGCAGCGCGACTCCACTTTGAAGCGTGAACATTGAAGCAATGCTTCGATTCACTAGCTTGTTGGTTCTTTGATTCGCTGCTCTTCAGAAACGGCAAGTCGACTTCTTAACCCCTCTCAAAGCCATTAAAATACCAAGAGTCACTTTTGTGTGTATTAAAGTCGCTAACTGGGACTGATGTCTTGTTGCAGTCAACAAACGAGAATCGTCCTCCGTTCCGTTGACACAGCTTCAAATGCTGCGCAGCTCTCTGCTGAGACAGAGTCCGCTCGGAATTAATAACTTCAAAATGAATTGCCGCTTTAAATAAAATGACACCTCTTACAAACGTAATACAGACAAGAAACTACAATCGACTAAAACGTTTTTTTTCCTCCCAAAATGAGACGTGCTGTATTTCTTTACAAATTCCTGACGTGCAGCACAGCCAACTCTAAGAGCTCAGCTCAGATAAATGCCTAAAAGGAAATGCTTTTGATAAAAACTACAGATTTGTTTATTCCTATTTATGTCCAGAGATCAAGGATCCACCATGTAGAGTTTATTATGTCCAAAGTTTAAGGATCCAGTGACCAATTTCTTATTTATTTACTTTAAGACTCAATAAAATGTTGTTCAATTTCAATTTAATCGACTTATAAAGCACCAAATCGCAACAAAATCCATCTCAAGGCGCCTCACTTAGAACTGTTCAACATAAAAAAAATTTAAATAAATAAATAAAAATTTAAAAATTAAAATACTTAATTAAAAACAGAAGTAAAAGAATAAAACAGATAAAAAAGAAAAACTATTCATAAGAAAGAGAATAAAAATTGGCTTTAAGTCTTGTCTTAAAAATGTCCATGGAGTCTGACTGTCTCGCGGTCGCAGGAAGACCATTCCACAGAGCGGGTGCATGATAGAAAAAGCTGAATAAAAGAATTATTGAATAACAAGATGCGTATGATTTTTATTTTATCATTGGGCAAAAATGCATCTGTCAGATTTTCAGTCTGGATCCATCCCTGACACACACATATACATATATACACATATACACACACACATATACATATATATAAGACTCAATAAAATGTTGTTCAATTTCAGTTCAATTTCATCGGCTTATAAAGCGCCAAATCATAACAAAAACCATCTCAAGGTGCCTCACATAGAACAGTCTCAACATAAAAAATGTATCCATCCATCCATCCATCCATCCATTTTCTTCCTCTTTATCCGGAGTCGGGTCGTGGGGGCAGCAGCTCAAGCAAAGCTGCCCAGACCTCCCGATCAACACACACCTCCCCCAGCTCCTACGGGGGAACCCCAAGGCGTTCCCAAGCCAGCCGAGAGATGTAGTCCCTCCAGCATGTCCTGGGTCTTCCCCGGGGACTCCTCCCAGTGGGACGTGCCCGGAACACCTCTCCAGCGAGGCGTCCAGGGGGCATCCGGAAAAGATGCCTGAGCCACCTCAACTGACTCCTTTCGACGTGGAGGAGCAGCGCCTCGACTCTGAGCTCCTCCCGAGTGACCGAGCTCCTCACCCTATCTCTAAGGGAGCGCCCAGCCACCCTGTGGAGGTGACCATAGGTGAGGATCGGAACGTAGAACGATCGGTAAATCGAGAGCTTTGCCCCCCTACTCAGCTCTCTCTTCACCATGACGGTCCGATACAGTGACCGCATCACTGCAGATGCTGCACCGATCCGTCTATCCGTCTCACGCTCCATCCGTCCCTCACTCGTGAACAAGACCCCGAGATACTGAAGAGGGCAAAGCACCTTTTTCCGGTCGGGAACCATGGCCTCGGATTTGGAGGTGCTGATTTTCATCCCGGACGCTTCACACTCGGCTGCAAACCGCCCCAGTGCACGCTGAAGGTCCTGATTTGACGAAGCCAACAGAACCACATCGTCCACAAACAGCAGAGACGAGATTCTGTGGTTCCAAAACCAGACCCCCTCTACACCCTGGCTGTGCCTAGAAATTCTGTCCATAAAAATAATGAACAAAACTGGTGACAAAGGGCAGCCCTGGCGGAGGCCACCGTGCAGTGGAAACAGGTTTGAGTTACTACCGGCAATGCGAACCAAGCTCCTGCTGCGGTCGTACAGGGACCGGATAGCCCTTAGCAAAGGACCCCGGACCCCGTACTCCCGGAGCACTGCCCACAGGGTGCCCCGAGGGACATGGTCGAACGCCTTCTCCAGATCCACAAAACACATGTGGACTGGTTGGGTGAACTCCCATGAACCCTCGAGCACCCAATGGAGCGTGTAGAGCTGGTCCAGTGTGCCGCGACCAGGACGAAAACCACACTGCTCCTCCTGAATCCGAGGTTCGACCATCGGTCGAATTCTCCTCTCCAGTACTCTGGAATAGTCCTTACTGGGGAGCCTGAGGAGTGTGATCCCCCTATAGTTGTAACACACCCTCCGGTCCCCCTTCTTAAACAGAGGGACCACCACCCCGGTCTGCCAATCCAGAGACACTGTCCCCGATCGCCACGCGAGGTTACAGAGACGTGTCAGCCAAGACAGCCCCAAAACACACACACACACACATACATATATATATACATATACATATATATACACACATACATATATATACACATACATATATATACACACATATATATATACACATACATATATATACACATGCATATATATACACATACATATATATACACATACATATATATACACACGAGGTATATTAGAAAAGTATCCGACCTTATTTTTTTCAAAAACCATATGGATTTGAATCACGTCTGATTACGTCAGACATGCTTGAACCCTCGTGGGCATGCGAGAGTTTTTTCACGCCTGTCGGTTACGTCATTCGCCTGTGGGCAGTCTCTGAGTGAGGAGTGGCCCACCCTCTCGTCGATTTTTTCATTGTTTAGGAATGGCTCAGAGACTGCTGCTTTGTTTGATCAAAATTTTTTCAAAACTGTAAGGCACAACTGAGTGGACACCATTCGATAAAATCAGCTGGTTTTCGGTCAAAATTTTAACGGCTGATGAGAGACTTTGGTCTGGTAGTGTCGCCGTAAGGATGGCCCACGGTGCCTGATGGCGATCTGCGCTTCGAGGCAGCAGCGTCTCGCCGTTTCAAGTTGAAAACTTCCACATTTCAGGCTCTGTTGACCCAGTAAGTCGTCAGAGAACAGAGAACTTTCAGAAGAAGTCGGCATGAGGAGTTTATTCGGACATTCCATTGTTAACGGACATTTTGTAATGAAAGAACGTGTGGGCAGAGTCGCATGTCGGGCCGGACCCGACCGCGGGGGGTCGCGACAGGAAAAACACCTCCGTTGGAAACCTTAACGGGCAAGTTGGAACATGCCCAAGCTGTTAAACAATTTCTCAGTTACTCACTTGTTGAAAGCCATCAAAGGCCGCCTGAATTTTACAAATGGTTTTCAACACGGAGGTGTTTTTCCTGTCGCGGCGCACACAGATTCGCCGAGTCGTCACGGAAACGACTCGGCGAATTTGCGCGCACGTCTTTCATTAAAAAATGTCCTTAAACAGTGGAATGTCCGCATAAAGTCCTCATGCCGGCCTCTTCTGAATCTTCTCTGTTCTCTCACGACGTCCTGGGTCAACAGAGCCTTAAATTAGGATGTTTTCAGCTCAAAACAGGCCAACGACGGCGCCTGGAAGCGTTGCGCAACGTCCCGCTCCATGGGAAGTCCTTACACCGACAGAAACACCCCATAATCTCTCATCAGCCATTAAACCTTTCACCGAAAACCAGCTTAATTTCTCGAATAGTGTCCACTCGGATATTCCTCACAGGTCCAGAAAAAATTTTGATAAAGCAACGCGCGCCGTCTCGAGCAGCGTGTGAAACAAAGGAATTCAGCCGAGAGGGCGGGACCACATCTCACTCAAGGCCTGCCCACAGGGCAATGACGTCACCGACACGCGTGAAAAAACTTACGCATGCGCACGAGGGTTCAAGCATGATTGGTGTAATCGCACGTCATTCAAATCCATATAGTTAAAAAAAAAAGTGTCGGTTTCTTATCTAATAGACCTCGTACATACATATATATATATGTATATATATATGTATATATATATATATATATATATGTGTGTGTGTGATTTAATTTAGACAGTGGAATATATTCTAAAACTGAGATCCAATCAAAATGTTTGGCATATAGCAACTTTTAACTTAGTATGCTGATGCAATCTGATGAACAGATATATATATATATAACAGCCAAATAATAAACAAATTATTAACCTTGCGCTCGGTTAATAATCCTTTAACATTTTAGCTTGTGTATGTGAAGCAGACATGGGGACTCAGGTTTGAGACTTGGACTCAAGTAGCACTTAAGTCAAACTAAACAGTGAAATCAGACGTGACTTGAACTCAAAGACCTGAGACTTGACTTGGACTCGAGGTCAGAGACTCGTGAACATGATCAATCGTCAGTGAATGCAAGGGCGGATGGATCCCACTGATCAAAAAATAAAATGGCCACAAATAAGACTTATAAGGTGCAAGGTCTCAGTTTGCAGATTGATTTCCATCCATTTATAACTGCTCTCTTGAAGTCTGTTTGCTGTAGCAGAAACTGATTTGCAGCTCTGTATCTGAAACTTGCATTAGCAGAGTTCAACTCTTATGAAGCAATGTTTTGTTTCGCTTCATTTTCAGCAGAAAGAAAAGTCAGAGCGGTGTGAGACTGGTTTCGTTTAAGCATCGAAGCTGTGAAGCCCTTCATTACAAACCGTCTGCTCTTGTTTGGTGATGCTACAAATTCTGAGCATCATATTCTTGGGTGTGTGGCAGCAACTTTAATGCATCACTTTCATGAAAAGGCTTCTGATATTTCAGTGCTGTCTGGTCCGGTGACACAGATGAAATTTAGGGGTCCAAGCCCCACAGAGCTGGAAGCAGCTCTGTTCCCAGTCCCAGCAGGACCAGGATCCCATTGTTTAGAACATGAAATTAAGACATAATCCAAACACATACATGATAAATAATGCTGCAGATTCTTGGAGCAGAGCTAATAACAATAATAATAATAATAATAATAATAATAATAATAAGGGCATTTATTGTCATTGTATATAGATGAATACATACAACAGAATTTGTCCTCTGTCCTTCCTTAAGCTGAAACAGGAGGAAGCCAATCAGAGTGCACCTTTATATTATGTGACTCTTTTGAACCAATGAGCAACAAGAAAACTCATGACATTCAGATTATGAAGGTGATGACCTATCAGTGTGTCCATGGCAGCGCACCAGTGTACCTCAAAGATCTGATCAGTTCCTACAACCCATCACGCCATCTTCGCTCTGCTGACAGTCACCATCTCCAGCTCTCGAAGGCCAAACTCTGCACTATGGGACAGCTGCACCCTGACTGTGGAATGCTCTTCCCAGCCACCTAAGAGCACCACACTCTAGGGTTGAGCCAGATACTCGTTTCAGATGAGTATCCGGTACAGATAAAGCATTTTTGACGAGCATGAGCATAATCCGAATAAAACTCATCAATATCTGCGCTCGTGCTGAAGGAAAATTCTCATTGGCTGACTGACTGTCTTCACGCTCTGTGATTGGCCAGTCACACACAGCGCCCACCCCTCCCAACACAGACACGTCTCTCTGCAGCTTCTCTCACACACAGACAGGATCTCTCTGTGCTTGGCTGGATTCTGCCTCACGTTGCTCTCTCAGCTCACCTCTTTTTCGGTTTGTATGATATTTAAAGTTACTTGGTGAACTTGTTTTGTATCGTATGTGGTGCTTTTGACAAGACAGAGCTGAAAACAAACGGCTTGTGTTTCCTCAGTCACTGCCTCCACTCCGGTCAGGTTATTTATTTATTTATTTATTAACCGTTTGCTTGCTCTTCATTTTGTTGGGTGATAAAGTCAGTTGGAAAACTTTGCTCCTGCTGAATGTGGTGCTTTTGAGAAGAATACAGTGAACAAGGCTGACATATTTCCCTGTTTGCCATCACTGGATGTTTGCATGAATCACCAAGTTCACACAGACCATTAAAAACTAAACAGTCTTACAGACCACTTATACACATACACACATATAGCTGAACACACAAAGTAGCCTATGTTAATATTTTTATTGAATATGGCTGCATGCAGTGTCTGACACTTTCTCACTGCAGTTCATAAAAATAAATTGGTCAGTCGAACAACCTCTCTCCCTCTCACAGTCACTCAGTCATACACACATGCACACACAGACACACACACCTTAATCAATATTGTTTAACTTTGTGTGGGGAAAAAAAATGCCAAGAATGTTAGGTAGTAAAAATAAATAAATAAATTGGAAAAAAAAAATCACAGTTTGATCATAAAATAAGAAAAAGAAGATTGTGTTGACTATGACAACTCTTGTTCATGCATACTTAGTAGTTCATAATTTCATACTACATTGAATGTCAATTCTGAGGCTGTTCTGTTATTCATTCATACACTTAAGAATATTCATGTTCTGAGTTTATAAAAAAAAACCTTGTTCTGTAAAATAGTTCCTTTACTATTGTGATCAAAAACATTGACTCTCAGTTCTGAGGCTGTTCTATAAATATTCATTCATACACTTAAAAATATTCATGTTCTGAGTTTATAAAAAACTTGTTCTGCAAAAAGTCCTCTTAATTTTGTGATCAAAAACATTGATTTGAATCTCAATTTTGAGGCTGTTCTGTAAATAGTTTTCAAATAAACAATAAATATTGAAACTTCTGATCAATCCAGATCAATTTTAGACTTAAAATAATGTACTGATTTAAGCCCCACCCATTTCGGGTTAAACCACAACTACTTCCTGTTTAGGCCCCGCCCACTACAGATCATCATTTTATGCAAGACTTTCCCGAATTCAGTCAAATGTAGTACACATCCTGCATTTATCAAAGTCCAAATTATCCAAAATTTATCCCAATGATTTCTGATCTCCTTGTGATTTAAGTCATATGTTTTTTTTCTTTGCCCCAACCTGCAACCATATTGGATTTTGTATATTGATGTTATCTCTCACGTTCTCAGAGTCAGGCTGGAACCTTGTCCACTGATTGCTACTTTTGGAGTCCCTGTAGTCTCCACTGTGTCCTTTAATAACACCCAGGTGGATGTACTTGCCTTTACCTCATTGCGAGCACGACGCAAAATATTACTGTCCTGGAAAGCTCCACGTCCCCCACTCATTTCTTAATGCTTGAAAGGTCTCGTGTTTTATTTTTACACTTGAAAACAAATGATGTTTAGACTCAGAAGGAGGGCTGATGGATTTTTAAAGTTGTAGAACCCTTGTATTGCTTATCTTAGCTCGGTGAAAACATTTGGACCTGACTGAACCAATTGTCGTGTGTGTGTGTGTGTGTTTTAAATGTTTATTATTATGGCTTAGTGGTTAGTACTGTTACCTCACAGCAAGAAGGTTATGGAATTGATTCCCACCTGTGGCCTTTCTGTGTGGAGTTTGCATGTTCTCCCCGTGTTTGCATGGGTTCCCTGCGGCTGCTCCGGCTTCCTCCCGCATTCAGACACTACCAGGTTAAGTGAATTGGAAACTTTAAATTGTCCATAGGTGTGCGTGCGAGGATGAATGTGTTTGTTTGTCTATATGTGGCCCTGCGACAGAGTGGCGTCCTGTCCAGGGTGTACCCCGCTTCACACCCTATACCTGCTGGTATAGGCTCCAGCCTGTGACCCTTAATTGGAGTAAGCAGGTATAGAAAGTGGATGTATTTATTCTTATTTCATAGGAGCTATGTTTCGTATATATTGGGATTGGATGTTCGTGAGTGTTTGGGTTGTGGCACATATTTGATTGTACTTTAATTGTGCTTGCACTTTTGAAATGAATGAATGAAATAAATGATAAATTAAAAAAAAAAATAAGTTCCATGTGAAAATTTGTAATGAATATATGCAATTTTGTGTACATGTTTATATACATTACAGACTGTAATGTATAAAATGTTTAAAATTCATGAAGGCTGATTTTTTTTTTCTTCATGAGCATCATAAATGACCTGCAGTAACACATGTATCCAATAGCATCACACATAGTTTACAGGTTTATGTGTTTTTATGAAGTAAAAAAGAATTAATATCTGAATGCCGATCTGAGTTATGTCTCTCCTTTCAGTCTCATTATACGAGTATTTTACTAAAAAACAAACATTTTTGGGTGAAAACTGATGGGAAAATGCTGATGTTCATAAGAGGAATTTTGGATTTATAAAAATTAATATCAATGTCTAGTGCTGTTTTTATAGCTGCTGCTTCATTTTTCCCACTACTTAGATATTCCCCCTTTGGTGTTTCCTCTTGGTTCATTACGTCTTTACAGTTCTCCTTTTATCCTTCAGCCTGTCATTTGATGAAAACTGATTGAGATACAGATCAGGTAGACATGTGGTATTTAATTAGTCACACTCTGTGTGGTCTAAATAGCTGCAGGACGGATATGATGTGACGCTGAATGTCCTCACTGATGCATCGAGAGAACAGCAGCAGATAAAGGGCTTGTCCACAGCATGTCCATCACTGACTAATCAGTTTCCCAATGACAGAAAATTATATAACACGACAAGCCGACACCAAGCTCAACAAAAATATGCATGTAAATTTCTGCCTGGTGCTCACACAAAGACTTAATTGTGAATTTGATGTTTATGTGTCTGGCTGCAGAACTGAAATCTGTGTGAGGCCAAGTATAAAACCAAGACAGTTTTGGATCAAACCACAGAAGTGAAGGTCTGAGTGAAGTCACCTCCAGGATGGATGCGAACACACAAAACACACTGATGGTTGAATGAACACGTCCGCTGCAGCAGAGACTGAGTGGAAGTGAAAGATGAGGACGATGCCGTCTCTCTCATGACACCTTCAATTTCTATCTGCTCTGTTACCGTGTGTGTGTGTGTGATTTCCTTCTGAAAACTTTCTCCTCAGCTGCTCTTGAAACAGGATTAAGATGCAATATTTAGCAGCATCATTGTGCGACTGTTCTGTGCTCTATAAAAGAATGTTAACTTGGCGGCACGATGGATTAGTGGTTGGCACTGTTGCCTCACAGCGAGATGGTTATGGGATCACTCCACACTTTCTTTCTAGGTAGTGTTTACATGTTCATCCCATCTTCGTGCAGACTTCCCCCCACGTCCAAAGACATGCAAGTTAGGTTCATCAGAAACAACGACATCATTGTATGGTTGCTACCGTTGAGTGAAGTGTCACTGAAGTGGTTTAGGAGGAGTTGCACATAAAACTAAAGGACAGGGGCATTCTGATATACCCACTATATTTTTTGTTTTCATCCATCCATTTTTATACCCCTTCACTCCAATTAAGGGTCTATTTTTTGTTTGCAGGCGTATAATAAAAACCCAATCTAATTTTAAGTTGAATTCAAATATAATCACCAGAGGCTATCAAATATTGGCACCGGGTATTGCAAAGGCTTTGCATCTGTCTGTCCATCCAACTGTGATCAGCTTAAGTCCAGTGCTATTAATGCCACAGTCTTCACTTTCACAGGGAACATTCTTGGGACACAGATGTTGGACTAGTTCAAAGATGGCTAACCTTGACCTATTTTAAGAGGTTAAAATGGCACATTCTGTTTCCGTCGGTTCAATTTTTTTTTTTTTTTTTTTTTTGAGTGGCAGGGGTGACAGCCAATCAGAGTGGAGCTGCACCATGACATCAGTGGCTGGTCTCTCCAAAACCTCTTTGTTTTGTGTGTTTATATACAACCCGAATTCCAATGAAGTTGGGACATTGTGTAAAATGTAAATAAAAATGTCTGCTGGGGGGTTGGGAGCCGTGGTCTCTGTGGGATGGTGCCCCACTCTCACTCGGGCGGTCTCCTGGTCTTTGGCTTTGGTGTGGGGCCCGGGGTGGGTTGGAGGCTGGGGGGGAGCTTGGAGGGGTCCTGCTGGCTGCGCTGGGGGGGGCTTGGGTGTCGTAGGGGCCTCGTGCTTCCTGGCCCCGGGTGTTGGGCCTTGCCTCTTGTCTGGGAGCCGGGCCCCACCATCGTATGGCTCGGTGGTCCTTGTCCGTGTTTTGGATTCGGTTGCGGTGGCTCCTTTGCCCCCCATCCTTGCTGCCGCTCGCTCCTGCCTTCGGGGCCCGTGGCCCTGGTGGTGTGGTTCTGGGGTCCCCCCCTATTGGTGGGCTCTGCCAGCGCCCTGTGTGCTTCCCTTGGGTATGGGGCTGCTCCCCATGCATCCATGGGGGGTGGTGTCGGGGGTGCGTTCCGGCGCCACCGAACCGCTCCCCTGTTGGTTCGTCGTCTGCCCCGATGACTCTGGGGGCTGCCCTTCCTGGCCCCTGTCCCCTTCCGCTGCCCTTTTCTCCGGATTTCTCCTGGGGCCCCACATCCTGGGCCCGTTGCCGTCGTCGCTCGCGGCCGGCCATATGGCTTTGACATGCCGGAGTGGTCTGTGTCATATGGTAAGGTTCTGTACTTTAGTCTTGGCCCAACACACCAGCCACAGTAGTGATAGGATATTTAGGTGTGATCTGGGTCTCTGTGTGTGGATGGTTGCGTGTTTGTGGCCGTCGCTACAATTCGGTTTTGGGTGACCTTAAGGGGATTAACACTCAGGTGTCTTAGATTAGGATATGGACGCTCACTAATTAGACAACAGACTGCTGCTGTCACTGTTTGTTCATGTGTGGTTGTTTGTCCTGGTAGGTTGAGGCCCTGTCTCCTCGGTGTCTCACTTCACAGTTTTTGCCTTCACCACTTGTCATTCCTTCTTGTCTTAGTGTTGTTTTGGTGGTCGGCCCTTCCTGATTTTGTTGTCGGTTGGCTTTGAGTAGGATGTTGAAGGCTGATCGGGGAGGGCGGATGGGGGTCTCACACACACACACACACACACACACACACACACACACACACACACACACACACACACACACACACACCACGTTCACTCATGCACAACATACCTTCTGTCTTGCAAGAACAAACTGCATATATGTGTATTAATGTTCATAAATGGTTCTGCCAGTGTGACACTTACCATTACTATATATATGCATACAGGGGAGAAAAAAAATGTAAATAAAAACAGAATACAATGATTTGCAAATCCTCTTCAACCTATATTCAATTGAGTCCACCACAAAGACAAGATATTTAATGTTCAAACTGATAAACTTTCTTGTTTTTGTCCAAATATTTTCTCATTTTGAAGTGAATGCCTGCAACACGTTTCAAAAAAGCTGGAACAGCGGTTTGTTTACCACTGTGTTACATCACATTTCCTTCTAACAACACTCAATAAGTGTTTGGGAACTTAGGATACTGATGACTGTGTATAAAAGGAGCATCCCCAATGGTCTCAGCTGTTCACACGCAAAGATGGGGCGAGGATCACCACTTTGTGAACAACTGCATGAAAAAATAGTCCAACAGTTTCTCAACATTCAATTACAAGGAATTTAGGGATTCCATCATCTACAGTCCATAGGGGTGGTGGCCAAGTGGTTAATGCGCTTGGTTTCAGTTCAGAAGGTTCCGGGTTCAAGTCCCACCCCTGCCATATTTTTCATAATTATTGTATGGCCTTGCCTTACAATATGGAGCGCCTTGGGGCAACTGTTTGTTGTGATTTGGCGCTATATAAGAAAAAAGTTGATTGATTGATTGATATTTCTCCATGTAATGTGGAGTTTCGTCAGGAAGGGCATCCGGCGTAAAACTTGTGCCAAATCAACATGCAGATCCACCTTGGATTTGCTGTGGCGACCCCAAGTGCAAACAAGGGAGCAGCCGAAGGGACTTACTTTGCTGGGGTGGTGGCCAAGTGGTTAGTGTGCCAGGTTCAAATCCCACTCCTGCCACATTTCTCCATGTAATGTGGAGTTGCGTCACGAAGGGCATCCGGCGTAAAACCTGTGCCAATTCAACATGCAGATCCACCTTGGATTTGCTGTGGCGACCCCGAGTGCAAACAAGGGAGCAGCCGAAGGGACTTACTATCATCTACAGTCCATAATATAATCAGAAAATTCAGAGAACCTGGAGAACTTTCTACATGTAAGTGGCAACGCCGAAAACCAACACTGAATGCCTGTGACCTTCGATCCCTCAGACCGCACTGCATTAAAAACCAACATCATTGTGTAAAGGATCTTACCGCATGGGCTCAGGAACACTTCAGCAAATAATTGTCAGTTAACACAGTTCGTCGCTACGGCTACAAGTGCAAGTTAAAACTCTACCATGCAAAGCAAAAGTTGTACATCAACAACATCCAGAAATGCTCCCGCCTTATCTGAGCTCGAGCTCATTTGAAATGGACAGACGCAAAGTGGAAAAGTGTGCTGTGGCCTGTTGAGTCCACATTTCAAATTGTTTTTGGAAATTATGGATGTTGTGTCCTCTGGACAAAAGAGGAAAAAGACCATCCAGGTTGTTACCAGCGCAAAGTTGAAAAGCCAGTATCTGTGATGGTATGGGCAACTTACACATTTGTGATGGCACCATCAGTTCTGAAAGGTACATCCAGGTTTTGGAGCAACACATGCTGCCATCCAAGCAACGTCTTTTTCAGGGACATCCCTGCTTATTTCAGCAAGACAATGCCAAGCCACATTCTGCACACGTTACAACAGAATGTCTTCGTGGTAAAAGAGTGTGGTTACTAGACTGGCCTGCCTGCAGTCCAGACCTGTCACCCATTGAAAATGTGTGACGCATTATGAAACGCAAAATACGACAACGGAGACCCCGGACTGTTGAACAACTGAAGTCGTGCATCAAGCAAGAACGGGAAAGAATTCCACCTACAAAGCTTCAACAATTAGTGTCCTCAGTTCCCAAACGCTTATTGAGTGTTGTTAGAAGGAAAGGTGATGTAACACAGTGGTAAACATACCACTGTCCCAGCTTTTTTGAAATGTGTTGCAGGCATCCATTTCAAAATGAGCAAATATTTGCACAAAAACAATAAAGTTTATCAGTTTGAACATTAAATGTCTTGTCTTTGTGGTGTATTCAATTGAATATAGGTTGAAGAGAATTTGCAAATCATTGCATTCTGTTTTTATTTACATTTTACACAACGTTCCAACTTCATTGGAATTGGAGTTGTACATATTCTCATATATTATGTAAAAGCAATCGAGAAATAAACATTTCTAAAACTAAAAATGCTGGTTTTGGAACCTAGTAACACCTCTGAAGTGATTTACAAGACATTTAACTCAAAGCTAACATCCGCCAGTCAAAAGCTCAGTGTTACCAGTTCAGCCTGTTCCTCTGTGTAAGAAGACGGAATTATGGGATCTATCATGTGGGGCACTGGGCGACATCTGAGTGGTTTTATTTGTGTTATTTCAATTTTGTCTTCAGCTGCTTACGACGCTCCGCACCAAACAGTTGGTGGCAGTAGAGCACCAAGTCGGGTTATGAGGTGCGGACAGAAAGGAGTAGAGGAAGAAGTGTGTGAGCCGGCTGCAGCATAGATGTTAGAGAGCACTCCTCTGTTAAAAAGAGAAATAAAGTTTGTGTTCAGTGAGTTAATATGCCTGTTCAGCCTCTGTACCACGGTTAAGACACCACTGTGCACGGGAAGGAATTAACATGTACACACAAACGCACGCACTCCTGCAGACGCTGTTAAAATGTAAATATTGTTTATGAATTGATTGACCGATAGAGGGGCTTTACTGAACATGTACAAATTGTATGGAAGACAATAGGATCTTAATAATTAATTAAACAACTGCAAATTATAAAGAACACAATGCTCATACAGCTGAGGGTATTTTAGCATTGCATTATATTTTTATGATTTAATGCTTTGACCCCATCAAAAAACACAACAGTGGCAATGAAAACTGATGTGTTGGCGCAAAAGTGAAACACAGACTTCAGCATCTCTTAAGTCACTGTGAAATCCAGACAGTGTTTCCCGTTCTCATGTTGTGTTTAGGTACTGACTGTGCTGCACGGCTCACACACTGATTTAAAGCTGCTTTAGAGGAGGTGCAGAGGTGCTCATGGCTAATTACAAGATGAGATATGCAACTGCTGGAACTCGTATGAATTGTGTCTAAAATCACACTCTGCATATTCTTATTCATTTATGCATGGTGCAAATCAAAGAATCCATTACTGAGAGTGAAGGTTTAGAAAACGGGTCGTTTCTCAAAACATCACAACCAAGATGGATGGAGCCAGTGTGGTTGCCTTGGTAACCCCGAACTGGCCGTTTGCCAAGATCCATAATTATTTCCCATCATCTGCTGCAGCGCGACAACCACGGACACTCTCTGGTTCAGGCACTCGTGCAGACAATAACACCAACACAACGTGCACGCAAGTTCTCTGTCACGCACAAACACAGACACGCATCTGAAGATGTGCTTCTCACTCAGGCTCACACTTAAAAGGAAACCTAATGACTGACCAATGCATGGACACAAAATGCTTTCACGTCCAAGAGCCACTTTCATTTCTGCACTCGCATGTTTTGCATATTTTCTGCTCGTGTTTCTTCTATCAGTGCACATACGAGGTCTGTCAATAAAGTACGAGTACACATAAATCTGCAGAGCAAAGCAGAGCTCTCAAGTTGAGATACACTCAAGGAGTTATTCTCCGCTGAATCTTGTCTTGCAGGTCACAGTGGTGGAATGTTGCAAAATGTCATGCATTAGAATGAGAGTGTGACAACATGTCTAGTGTCACACCGAATGTGAGAGACCTGACACAACCGCTTTAAAACTAATCTCACTCCGAATGAGTGAGACTTGAGAGCTCTGCAAAGCTAATAACTGATGTTTCTGTCAATGAACCCAATCAACCTAGTTGTAGTTTGATGTGTTTGTTACTAATTATGAATTTATTTGAATACAGCTTTAACAAACCATTACAAAGCGCTTCACAACAACAACAATTACAAAAAATTACATTACAAATTATAGCAACTTATTTATGTGCTCCTTGTAAAGAAAACAACAAAGCTGGAGTATGTTACTGCGTGCATCTGTATTGTTTTCAGAGTTCATCAAGTGAATGCATGCTTTTCAGAAATCAGTTAACCCTCTGGGGTCCAAGGGCATTTTTTGGACAGTTCACTCTCCTAGCATAAATGTTTTATTATTGCTGTTAACAGCTCTCCCTGCATCCCACAATCAAGTTTTATGTCTCTTTTTTCAGGGCAACCTGTACTTTCAAAATATATATGCTATAGTTGTGTTTTATAATGTAATAAAGGTTTACAATCAGAAATAAGAAAGCAAAAAGTAAAGCGAAAAATAATTTTCCACACACATTTATTCAAAACACACAGCAAACTATAATAAACAACTGTTTTGACACTTTATAAAGGTAATTTTGGCTCTTGTGTGAAAGACTGTACAACAAAAAGGTTCAAACAATAAACACAAATGCACATCCCCTCCCCCTCGCTCCATTGATATGGTAAACAGTGCTTTACGCTGGAGCAAGAGAGCTTGCCACAGGCTTATCCAGTAACATTCACAGGAAAACTAGTCAAGCAATCCTGATACTCATACACTGTTTGAGCATGTGAGATTGTATGAGAGGCTCTCTGTCTGCTCCGTCTGCTCACTTTCACTTTCGCTGTGCGTAATGGTGCAGGGCACATTGGAGCAGCCAGGGGGCTATTCAAATGGGCCAACTAGTAACACATCACTCCTAAAAACAATCTTTGGTGTGTCACATGAGGTGAATCTGCCCTACGATTGGATTTTGGAAAACCATGTGCCGGTGAACCAATTTTAATTGGACACTCATGTTGCTCACGTCATCACACAGCTTCTATGAGGAGTACAAAGACGGTGGACGGTGGCTCGAACGTCCGTGGAGTTAACTTTGCAGCAAAAAAAAAAAAGTAAGTTTCTATCTCATATCATTAAAAAGTTATTTATAATTTAGTAAAGCTTGGTCTCAGCCGTTGTATATGACAGCGTCAGCCCCAAAGGGTTAACCAACTCATCCTGAATGCAGCATTAGTATGAAGCTTTTCATGAAACCTGGGACTCACGGCTTCAACACCAATGACACTTAAGACACAGTTAAATCTCACCATATAAATGGCTATGTGACATATTTGCCCATTTGACAAACTTTAATTTTATTACCACTGGTAAAACTGCACCATGGATGGCAGCTCCTCACTCTGTTCAAGAGACATGAAGCAGTGGTTCATGAGACAGCTGGGCTCGGCGAACCATAATATTGCATCATTTTACTTTCTTCTCTTCTGCTTTTTCTTTCTCTTCTTCATCTGCTACATTGTGTGTTGATGTTTACTTCCATGTAAGGGGTAATTGATGAGACCTTTCTTCAGTAAGTGCAAAATAATTTTCTCCTACTCATGAAGTACAGGATACTGTTTCGTCGGCCCTGAGCACGGTGTGTGTGACAGTAGACGATACTTGTTGCTATCCACTGTCAGCATGTGTGGTCTCAAAGCAGTGGCTGTGAATGAAACATGTGTTTTGTGTGTGTTTTTGTGATTTTATGCACAATTTATGCAATCAATAAGAAAATATGTAGTGTCGCAAAAAAAGTGGTAAACTGTTGATTTTGCAGACTCGCAAACTGGGACTGAGAAGAGCATATGTTGTTGAGTATCAGAAAAAAAACATAGGGCCTTAATATACTCAACGGACCTAAGTTAGCAGTTCATGCTAAATGTACATAACGGCAACAATTAGTGGTTGATATTAACCATAGCTAATGCTAACTTTTACCGGTTGATGCTAACTGAAGTTGACACAAACCACTGTCTGTGCTAAATGCGGTTAGTGTAATCTGAAACATGCTAGGTGTGGTTGATACTAGTCACGGGTGATGTAAATGCAAATGACATGAATCACCACGGCTGCTACCTCTAACGAATAGCATAAACCGCATTTAGTTTGATCCCAAATCCTAATACTAACCGCTAAGACATGACCACATATGCTAATGCTAACCACAGTTAGCACTAAATATTGATTTTAAGTTGTCATACATGCCATGTCAAGGTACCACAGTGTGGTACAAACAGTAAAAATCCAGTCAGTTACAGACAAGTTACGTTGGTGTTGGAATAGCATGGTGAAATGCCCTTGTTGTACTTAGGACTCTTGAGAAGCCACGTTTTGAAGAATTTGAAGGCTTCTTGTTCTAGCACAAGGTAGGCTAAAATAATAAGACGTTACAACAGTCAAGTCAGGAAGAAATAAATCCACAAATAAATGAAAGAAGGCATTCTTAGCAACCTCTCAAATGTGCAAGATCACCTATAGTCGCCTGTTGGAGCCAGTGTTTATCCCTGGAATCCGTAGCATGAAGTGGATGACAGTCTGCAACTTACCCTTGAATGAGACACCAGTCCATCACAGGTTATTTCTCCAGCCAAAGCTGGTACCCACTGAAAACTGGGTAGACTGAGACATTGCAGATGAATGTCTTGTTCAAGGACAAATACACAAGCAAAGTGACAGGGACTCGAACCCAGGTCTACATGCTGACCGCTCCAGCTCAACTCCTTGTCCCACTGATCTACCTGCTCTGCAAGATCACTCAGATGTGTTAAAATCTCCATAGGTATAGTGTCATGTGATTTTGTGCAAACTTCATGGACTCATTCGCTGCCACATATAATATCACTGACCGATCTTATCTAATAACTTCTGCCAATGAAGTTGAACGGCTGCATTTGTTTGTTGGTTAGTTAACAGTCTCACGGGTACCGTTCCGCGTCTGTCATCATAAAATTTGGACATACGGGTCAGATAATCCTAGAATAGAGTGAGATCATTTTTCAAGGTCATAGCTCAAGTGTCAAGGTCATGCAAAAAGTGAAAATCGCATAATCAGCCATAACATCAGAACTGTTTACCACAGAAACTTCTCATTTTGGCTCATATTGTTCATCTTAGGGAGACACTTTCTGATTGACCTTCATCTTCAACCTTGACCTTCAAAAATTTGGTCAAGGTCAAAGCTGACCCCCAAAAAATATATTCTGTATTTAAATGTGATGTATAGAAGTGCTGTATTGGGTCCTAGAATACAGTGGGTTCATTTTTCAAGGTCACAGTTCAAATTTCAAGGTCAAGGTCACACAAAACATGAAAAATGCATATAATCAATTTAGATCTGACTTGAATTTCATCATTCTCAAGTGTGATTTTGGTCAATGTTGAGTGGGAATTTTTAAGTGGATCCACTTGCAGGACATTGTTGGCTTTATGGCAGAACTCTTAGAAATGTCTGATCTAACTTGAATTTGGCCATTTTGAAGTTCCAGTTCGGTCAACGTTTATTTGACTGAACTGGAACATGAAAACAGTGTTACATCAAAAGTAACTACTCTGTTGGCGGAGGTACTTGCACTCTAAGTTTATTTTCTACCATAATCAACTGTAAAGTTGTAAAGAGACATGTTTTCACATCAGAGTCGTTTCTTCAAGTTTAACTTGCCCCCAGTGATACAATTTGTTGGACTAGATGTGAAAAGACTCCAGTCACACTCCAGAGGGGATGAAAAGTGGTCCCGGTCCACTCCTAAAATTAGCCTGGTATGGTTTCCTTGTGGTGAAACGGCAAAATGGATCAATCAACATAAACTATTCATAAACATGTGTAACCTGGTTTCTGATCGTGCAAAATTTCATGACCGTCATGGTAACAATATGTGTTTTTCTGTATTATCCATTTGGCTAACTGGCAATTGTTGTACTTTATTATTATTTTTAATTGACGCCTTTGTTGATATGTTAATTATTTTAAAATTTTATGGACATATGTAGTCTCTTTTTTTTTTTTTTAAGTCTGTTGTATTCCCTGTGTTATTTTCGATTGATTATTCCTGTAGCTGTAACAGCTTAATTTCCATTTGTGGGATCAATAAAATTTATCTAACCTCAAGTGGGTGCTCCATCAGAAAGAGAAAAGTAGTTAATGTGTCTCAGACTCCACCATCTGTGTTTTAGCAAGCAGCTGAAAAGTAGACGCCAACTGTGCACCAGTATTACAGAAGAAATAACTCCTTTTTGTCCGGTTTGTAGCTGCTTGTTATGATTTGCAGCAGATGTAAGACCAGGATGAAGCCTCAAACAGTGTTTAAACTGAAACACTAGAGAAAAATGAATGTACAAAAAGCAGTGAAGTGCAGCCAAAGATGGTGTCAGACAGTCAACACAAAAGATTAATTTTCCTTCTTGAGTTTCTGTAACACTGCTGATGTCCAATCAGTGTGTGAGACCACACATTTCCAAACTTTGGTTTATTTAAATTAAAAGCTCCCTTTTGTCAACAACCTTGGTCAGATTAACACATTGAGCCTTATGAAAAACCACACATACTAACAGACTTGCTCATAAAAGGTGTACGAGTGATTTAAGAGAACTTCCTGCTTTCACCATTTTTCTCACATTTTAAGTTTTTCCATAAGTACAAACAAAATGTAAAAGTGGCCCAGACATGTAGTAGGAGGAATGCTAACAGTCTGCTGTCATACAAACCTATGTTTTCACTCATTTAATGTATATTTCACAACTTTGAATCAATTGTAGCTTTAAAATCTGCATGTATCTCGAGTATTATCTGAATCCAGTGTGGCACATTTGTACGAGCCCATTGTACAACATAAAGCAGCAGAAATTTATGATAATGTTCATGCAGGAAGCTCATTGTTAGTAATCAAGATTCTGAATGTTCTAATTGCTCTGAACTGTGCCCCATGAGAGAAATTCTATTGTCACAAAAGATTAATTCAAGCTGCATTTTTCTGAAAACTGCATAGTGTAATTAAGAGCAGCACTTTTTGAGCTTTCAAATGGCTTTTCCAGTTCACCTCACAAAACCTATAGCTGACCCCACGGAGGGTTTGTCCAGTACCTATATACAGTCTTGGGTTGACTGCCTGCGTGGTTGCCATCCAAGACTCGGGTCGGTTCCGTATTGTGGTGGATGTGGTGATACATGGCTGTAACTACTCTGGTCTGCTCAAAAGGATTTCACGCTCCTTACTGATGTCTACAGACATTTATTTCTTTAATTCAGGTCGTGGAACATCCATGGAACACTGTGAAAACTGAAATGGCAAAATGCTATATTTCAAACTCATGCTCATATTGACATTAAGCCTAAATCACACATTTCGGTTGTAACAAGACAGAACAGCACTACAAACAATTCTTACTGTGTGCGTCTGCTTGACCAGTAGTAGGATGATATCATAGGTAGATTTAGTGTCTTTATCAGAGATTTATGTATTGCTCTGACTTCTCTCGTCTTTTTCTCTCCCGCTCTACTCACATGCATTTCTGGGTCGTGCGATTATGTGACTTATTTCCTCTTAAGCACAGGTAATTTCAAAATAAAATAAACATCTTAAGCTGTAAAGCCGTGTTACTCATTGCCTTAAATAATTGCGCAATTATTAACCGAAATAAACAAAGGAAATTTCGTATGATATTCCTGTTGTTGTGGTACCCTATATACAATTCATTTTGGCGTCGGTTACAATGGCACCAGCACCTGCTCCTAAACTTGACTTGTGACAATTTACTGTGCACAACACCTGTCGCAACTAAAATGATCGGAGCACCTTCTAAAACTGATATAAATACACCAATGTCTTTATACAGTGTCTAACACACCATATGTCTATATACAGTGTCTAACACACCATATGTCTATATACAGTGTCTAATACACCCAGCGGTGGGCACAGATAACCAAAAAATTAACTTCAATAACAGATAATCAGATAACTGAAAAGTTATCTTTGATAAAGTTAAAATGATAAACCACCCAAAAAAAGTATTGGAAGTTACAGATAACCAACCCAGTATTGTCTCCGGTACACTTGCAACTACTAACAAGCTGATTTTGAGTTTAGCACCACGATCGCTTCTGAAAGCGTCAAAGGCGACTACAGACCCAAACGAGTCAGCCCTTCTGTCTTTGAGCATCCTGCCCCCTGCTGGAAGCTCCAGTTTACTACATGGCTTCCAGCACAAACGCAGCTGAGAAGAGCGACAATGCTCAACTCTCTACTCAATCATAACGCTGCCGTCAGGCGGAGGTCTTGGAAAATAAATCAATGCTGACTTATGGTTTGGTGTAAATAAAATGAACACTGATAGAATAACTCCATTAATGTCAATTCTGTCATTTGTACAAAGTTAAAACATAACATATATCTTTTAATGTTGAATAATGCACTAATTCTGAAGTTTTGCAACAGACAGACAGATGGCATTCTGGGTAAAATGTACCTTTATTTATTTATTTTCATTGTGCTTTTAAGAGATTCTTTTTAATTTCATTGTCATGCACAGTATTTTTTTCTGGTGTCATGTACAATGATAATAATAATAATAATAAATTCTCGAAATTCTCTACAACTCTCTAAACCCAGAGAATATATTCACGAGAGTTTTAGGCAATAGAGTTTAATGCTGTTGACCGTGGAGCCTGATCAGAGTGTCTCAAATGCATTTCTCATGTCGTGAACATACTGAGATTACCCTATACCCATAATGCACCTGGACACAGCATGTCCACACTAAAACCTTAAAAATTAGTGCATTACTTTAAAACTAAAACATATATCTGATATTTTCACTTTATAAAATTTCAGACGTGATGTTAATTTAAATAACTTGTCCGAAATTAGTTTGGTTAAAATTTGAACCATAAGTTAAAAATGTATGCCTCTGGATGACTTGGGTGATATTGCCTGTGTATCAGTATGGGGTTAAAAGAAATTAGTTTTTTTTTTTTTTTGGTGACCAGTTCTCCTTTGCCTGCAGAGGATAGAGCGGTTTCTCCAAGAAGCAGCTCTCCTCTGTTTGTAGAGGGTAGAACTACACATCTGCTACAAAACATTTAACAGGTAGGTGCTCAGCTTATTTTAAATTTTCTAAGAGTTTGTAGCTGTTCAGCTTTTTTTTATCGCATTAATGGTCTAAAAATTATCAGACAAAAATTTATCAGAAGATAATTAGTCCGATTATGGTTTTCAAAGTTATCTGAAAATATAATCCGATAATGAAAAACATTATCTTCGATAATTATCAGTTATCAGATTATCGGAACTGTGCCCACCACTGAATACACCATATGTCTATCTACAGCATCTAATACACCATATGTCGATACACAGCGTCTAATACACCATATGTCTATATACAGTGTCTAATACACCATATGTCTGTATACAGTGTCTAATACCACTTATGTCTACAAACAGTGTCTAATACACCATATGTCTGTATACAGTGTCTAATACACCATATGTCTATGTATTTTGTAAACAGAAGAGATAAAAAAAAGGCGGAGGTATTGCTTTGTACACAAAAACAGATCTGACATGTACAATTGTAGAAGAAATGACAATTATAGATGATGTCATAGAAATTGTAACAGTGGAAATTGTACATGAAACATCTAAGAATATTCTAATCAGTTGTGTATACAGAGCACCAGACTCTTGCGTTGTGAAATTTACAGATAAAATAGTAGAATTATTCCTTCAAATCAAAAACAAAACGCTTTTTATGTGTGGAGACTTTAACATTAATATAGAAAGCTCCAGTTGCCAAAGAACAAGTGATTTTGTGAATTCAATGTATAGTTTGGGTTTATTCCCCTTGATAACAAAACCAACCAGAATTACATTGCAAAGTGCAACTGTAATTGACAATATATTCACAAATAGAACAGATGAAATTATTAAGAATGGGATCTTGATGACAGATCTTAGTGATCATTTACCAGTTTTTCAATATTTAAATACAAAAACTGGTACAAGAAAAAAAAACTGTTATAAATTTTAAAAGAGATAAGTCAGTAAAAGCCTTAGAGGCATTAAATTATGACCTTAAAAATCAAAATTGGGAAGAAGTTTATGTCGGCGACGTTAATGTAGCATATAATTCATTTATGAAAATACTGATGAAATCATATAATAAAAACTGTAAATTAATAAAAATTAGTAAGAAAAGAGTAAATAAACCATGGCTGAATAAGGGAATAATAAATGCTTGTGTAAAGAAAAACTATTTATACAGGTGCTTTTTAAAAATGCAAACAAAGGAAACAGAACACAGATACAAAAAATATAAAAATAAACTATTGACAATAATTAGAAAACAAAAAAAAATTATAGTGAACAATTAAATAAGAGTAAAGATAATATAAAGGCAACATGGGGAATTATAAATAGTGTGATTAAAAGTGATGGAGCGAAATCAACTTTTCCAAATTACTTTATCAAGGAAAATAAAGAGTTATATGACATAAAAGAAGTTGCAAATGAGTTTAATGATTATTTTTCAAATGTGGGATCAAGTCTGGTGGGAAATAAACTAATAGTAGAAGATAAATACACTTGTAAATACGGTCAATAGTATTTTCCTTGACAATGTGGAAAAAGATGAAATAAGAAATAAAAAAACTGTAAGCAAAAGATCAACTGACTATGAAGATTTAGACATGATGACTGTAAAAAGTATAATAGAAACTGTTATTGAACCATTCACTTACATTTGTAATCTGTCTCTGTCAACAGAAATTTTCCCAGACGAAATGAAAATTGCCAAGGTAGTCCCATTATATAAAAATGGAGACAGACATAATTTTTCAAATTACAGGCCAGTGTCATTGCTTCCACAGTTTTCTAAAATTATGGAAAAAGTTTTTGTGACAAGGTTGGACAAATTCATTGAGAAACATCATATTTTAAATAATGCTCAGTATGGATTCAGAACAAAACATTCGACAGCTATGGCAATTATGGAATTAACAGAGAAAATATCAACAACAATAGATAATAAGGATTATTTTGTAAGTATTTTTATCGACCTAAAAAAAGCTTTTGATGTTATCGACCACTCAAGATTACTTCACAAGTTACAACAATATGGAATTAGAGGTATTGCACATCAGTGGGTAAAAAGCTACTTAGAAAATAAAAAAAATTCAGATAAATAATACTATATCAGAATTGTGTAACATTATTTATGGAGTACCACAAGGGTCGGTACTTGGACCCAAACTGTTTATTTTGTATATCAATGACTTTGTGAATGTATCTAAAGTACTTGGCAGCATATTATTTGCTGATGATACAACATTATTTTACTCTGGATCAGATACACAGGAAGTAGTACAAGTGATAAATACAGAGTTGGAAAAAGTTAAACACTGGTTTGATATAAACAGATTGTCACTAAATCTTAATAAGACAAATTTCATATTGTTTAATGACAGTGGGAAAAATGATGTGTTATTAAAAATAGATGGAATGGACATACAAAGGGTAAAAGAAACGAAATTTCTAGGAGTCATGATTGATGAAGATCTTACATGGAAGTCACACATAAATTACACAAAAGGAAAAATAGCAAAAGCCATTGCTGTTTTGCATAAAGTAAAATTTTCATTGAATAGTTATGGTTTATTAACATTGTACAATTCATTGCTTGTCCCATATTTAACTTATTGTGTAGAAATCTGGGGATCAACATGTAAAACTTATACACAACCTTTATTTATTCTGCAGAAAAGAGCTTTAAAAGTGATTAGTAACAGTGGTTTTAGAGATCCATCTAATCCATTGCTTATTAAGTATAGGGTACTTAAATTTCATGATTTAGTTGATTTGAAAATATTACAAACAATGTACAAGTTAACAAAAATACTTTACCAACAAACATTCAAAATATGTTTGAAAAAAGAGTAAGTAGTTATATTTTGAAAGGAATAGAAGTCTTTAAAAAACCAAGATTCAGAACCAAAGTAAATGAACGGAGTATTGCAGTGAAGGGTGTAAAATTATGGAACAACCTCAACAAAGAAATCAAAGAATCAAGGTTATTAAATTATTTTAAAAAACATATTAAACTTGATGTATTAAGTAAGTATGAAACTATGAAATAAGTCAGTGGGTTGTGACAAAATGTAATCTGTTAATAATGTCTAAAATGTTTAAAGTCTAAAATGTAACCTGTTAAAAATGTAATCTTTTAAATAATGGCTAAAATTATGAAATAAGTCAGTGGTATGTGACAAAGTCAAAAAATGTAATCTGTTAAATAATGTTGAATAATGATGCTTAAAATTGAAAGATTGTATTGTAAAAAGGGGCAGAAAATATAAGACTTGTTCTTCCCTCTGCTCCTTTTCATTCAATGTCTTGTAATATATTAGTTTCTGCTTTTCTGTTTTTCTTTTAAATGAATTAAATAAATATTGAAAAAAAATGTCTATATAGAGTGTCTAATACACCTTATGTCTGTATACAGTGTCTAACACACCTTATGTCTATATACAGTGTCTAATACACCATATGTTTACACACAGTGTCTAACACACCTTATGTCTATACACAGCGTCTAATATACCATAGGTTTTCAAACACTGTCTTACTAAACAACAAGTAGGTTGTTAGCATTATTCCCTTGCTTTGTTGGGGCATAGCAGATTTTTTTTTCCCCCAGAGCATTTTTATTCCCATATAGCTGCACTATTAACTTTTTCTTTCTTTCTCAACCAATTTTTTAAAAAAATGATTTCTTGGAACAGAAAGTGACAGTCTAAGGTGAGTACAGCACTCAGAGGCTTGACCGTTAACAAATCAATAATTCAATTCAATCAATTCAATCAATTTTTTTATATAGCGCCAAATCACAACAAACAGTTGCCCCAAGGCGCTTTATATTGTAAGGCAAGGCCATACAATAATTATGTAAAACCCCAACGGTCAAAACGACCCCCTGTGAGCAAGCACTTGGCTACAGTGGGAAGGAAAAACTCCCTTTTAACAGGAAGAAACCTCCAGCAGAACCAGGCTCAGGGAGGGGCAGTCTTCTGCTGGGACTGGTTGGGGCTGAGGGAGAGAACCAGGAAAAAGACATGCTGTGGAGGGGAGCAGAGATCGATCACTAATGATTAAATGCAGAGTGGTGCATACAGAGCAAAAAGAGAAAGAAACAGTGCATCATGGGAACCCCCCAGCAGTCTACGTCTATAGCAGCATAACTAAGGGATGGTTCAGGGTCAGCTGATCCAGCCCTAACTATAAGCTTTAGCAAAAAGGAAAGTTTTAAGCCTAATCTTAAAAGTAGAGAGGGTGTCTGTCTCCCTGATCTGAATTGGGAGCTGGTTCCACAGGAGAGGAGCCTGAAAGCTGAAGGCTCTGCCTCCCATTCTACTCTTACAAACCCTAGGAACTACAAGTAAGCCTGCAGTCTGAGAGCGAAGCGCTCTATTGGGGTGATATGGTACTACGAGGTCCCTAAGATAAGATGGGACCTGATTATTCAAAACCTTATAAGTAAGAAGAAGAATTTTAAATTCTATTCTAGAATTAACAGGAAGCCAATGAAGAGAGGCCAATATGGGTGAGATATGCTCTCTCCTTCTAGTCCCCGTCAGTACTCTAGCTGCAGCATTTTGAATTAACTGAAGGCTTTTTAGGGAACTTTTAGGACAACCTGATAATAATGAATTACAATAGTCCAGCCTAGAGGAAATAAATGCATGAATTAGTTTTTCAGCATCACTCTGAGACAAGACCTTTCTGATTTTAGAGATATTGCGTAAATGCAAAAAAGCAGTCCTACATATTTGTTTAATATGCGCTTTGAATGACATATCCTGATCAAAAATGACTCCAAGATTTCTCACAGTATTACTAGAGGTCAGGGTAATGCCATCCAGAGTAAGGATCTGGTTAGACACCATGTTTCTAAGATTTGTGGGGCCAAGTACAATAACTTCAGTTTTATCTGAGTTTAAAAGCAGGAAATTGTGTCCTCTGGCTTCATGGATAGATAAAGCTGGGTATCATCTGCGTAACAATGAAAATTTAAGCAATACCGTCTAATAATACTGCCTAAGGGAAGCATGTATAAAGTGAATAAAATTGGTCCTAGCACAGAACCTTGTGGAACTCCATAATTAAGTTTAGTCTGTGAAGAAGATTCCCCATTTACATGAACAAATTGTAATCTATTAGACAAATATGATTCAAACCACCGCAGCGCAGTGCCTTTAATACCTATGGCATGCTCTAATCTCTGTAATAAAATTTTATGGTCAACAGTATCAAAAGCAGCACTGAGGTCTAACAGAACAAGCACAGAGATGAGTCCACTGTCCGAGGCCATAAGAAGATCATTTGTAACCTTCACTAATGCTGTTTCTGTACTATGATGAATTCTAAAACCTGACTGAAACTCTTCAAATAGACCATTCCTCTGCAGATGATCAGTTAGCTGTTTTACAACTACCCTTTCAAGAATTTTTGACTGAAAAGGAAGGTTGGAGATTGGCCTATAATTAGCTAAGATAGCTGGGTCAAGTGATGGCTTTTTAAGTAATGGTTTAATTACTGCCACCTTAAAAGCCTGTGGTACATAGCCAACTAACAAAGATAGATTGATCATATTTAAGATCGAAGCATTAAATAATGGTAGGGCTTCCTTGAGCAGCCTGGTAGGAATGGGGTCTAATAAACATGTTGATGGTTTGGATGAAGTAACTAATGAAAATAACTCAGACAGAACAATCGGAGAGAAAGAGTCTAACCAAATACCGGCATCACTGAAAGCAGCCAAAGATAACGATACGTCTTTGGGATGGTTATGAGTAATTTTTTCTCTAATAGTTCAAATTTTGTTAGCAAAGAAAGTCATGAAGTCATTACTAGTTAAAGTTAATGGAATACTCAGCTCAATAGAGCTCTGACTCTTTGTCAGCCTGGCTACAGTGCTGAAAAGAAACCTGGGGTTGTTCTTATTTTCTTCAATTAGTGATGAGTAGAAAGATGTCCTAGCTTTACGGAGGGCTTTTTTTATAGAGCAACAGACTCTTTTTCCAGGCTAAGTGAAGATCTTCTAAATTAGTGAGACGCCATTTCCTCTCCAACTTACGGGTTATCTGCTTTAAGCTACGAGTTTGTGAGTTATACCACGGAGTCAGACACTTGTGATTTAAAGCTCTCTTTTTCAGAGGAGCTACAGCATCCAAAGTTGTCTTCAATGAGGATGTAAAACTATTGACGAGATACTCTATCTCCCTTACAGAGTTTAGGTAGCTACTCTGCACTGTGTTGGTATATGGCATTAGAGAACATAAAGAAGGAATCATATCCTTAAACCTAGTTACAGCGCTTTCTGAAAGACTTCTAGTGTAATGAAACTTATTCCCCACTGCTGGGTAGTCCATCAGAGTAAATGTAAATGTTATTAAGAAATGATCAGACAGAAGGGAGTTTTCAGGGAATACTGTTAAGTCTTCTATTTCCATACCATAAGTCAGAACAAGATCTAAGATATGATTAAAGTGGTGGGTGGACTCATTTACTTTTTGAGCAAAGCCAATAGAGTCTAATAATAGATTAAATGCAGTGTTGAGGCTGTCATTCTCAGCATCTGTGTGGATGTTAAAATCGCCCACTATAATTATCTTATCTTATCAATAAAACCAAGTCCTTTGATGCTGCGCAAAAAGAGAAGTAGACTGAAAAAAGCACAACTGCGCAGTATTGTTTTCCGTGATTTAAACAACCCTCAGTGAACCACAGGCACCATTCTTCTGGCAGCACCTATTTCGTGAGGATCTACTACTTTGTGGTATGAGTGGGCGCTCCCTTGTCATTGCGGTCGGTTATGCTTGGCTGCTTTTCGCTTCGCCTGATTGAGTTCACCCTCACCCTACTCGTCCCGTCGGTGTTATCTTCTGCATTTTGCATTTTGTGTACCATACATCTCTGTGATATGTTGGGTTCAGCTTTAGAGTGTAACTGTGAAATTTATTGGGGTGCTGCAATGCACTGATTCACTGAGGAGTGCCAAGGAAAAAGCATGACTATAAATAAGCACTGCAGCACCACAATAAATTGTCTTGGATCAAGATATTACACACACACACACACACACACACACACACACATATATATATACAAGTATATATATACAGTAAGTAAAGTACCTTTATTGTCATTGTACATACATATACACAATGAAATTTGTCCTCTGCATTTAACCCCTCCAAAATTAGTTAGACAACTGGACCAACTCCAGATGTAGAGACGCTGCCTTGGTCAGGGGCAGAGAAAGTACAGACCTTAAATATGCATGTTTTTGATTGTGGGAGGAAACCCACACAGACACAGGGAGAACATGCAAACTCCACACAGAAAGGTGGGAAGCGATATACGAGTATATATTAGATCTCAATGGGGGAAAAAAAAAAATCACGCTGGATATATTTCTTGATATTGACTGGGTAACGTGTTAGGAATAAAAGAATGCTACATTGTTTGATGGAAATTAAAATTTTCAACTAGACAAAGCTGAATTCAAAGACACCCTGAAACTCAAAGCGAAAAAATGATGCAGCGAGTTTTTCCATTTTGCCAAAAGTTTATTGTAGCAACTCAGAATGGTAGTAAGTATTCTTTATCACATGTCTGTTTATGTATCACGCCCTGATGTATCTAGTTCATACAGATATGAGGGCCGTGACACAGGGCATGATACATAAACAGACATGTAATAAGATATTTATCCCATATTACAATAAAAATAAAGAACAAGAACCATATAATTATCATCAACTCCATTTAATAATTGATTTACTCACTACACCAACAACATTCATTCAACACTTGTGCTAATAATAAATAGCATAACAAAGTAGGTCTGATCTATATGATCATCAAAATAGTTAAAGAATAATACAGGACATGATACATAAACAAACATGTATTAAGATATTTATCACATATACAACAAAAATAAAGAATAATCAGTCATGAATCATGTAGAACAAAAAATGCAGGTAAATCATATAGCTATGTAAATTATGGAATGTTCTTATGTCTCTCTATAAAGTCATGAGTGTCCTCTTCACTAACTTCTTGATGTCTCACAATTTCAGTATAAGACTGAAGCTGTAGAATTCTCCCTGCTCGGGAGGCTAAAACTCTCTCACCTTGATCAGACATCTTGGTTGAATGAAATGATATGGATCTTGTATCAGGATCCTGCACTTGTCACCAGGGTACACACACAAAATGGGGGGGTGTCATCGGTGGGGCCCGAGAAATGGGGGCTCCTGATTGAATGAAAAGCGAGGTGATACAAAGCCTGGTATTTTCAATGTCTTTTTTGTATTGCCCTGATTTAAGATTTGTATCGAGATGATTTTATTGCCACAGTTTCAGGGCAGTAAAATTGATAGGACAAGTGTATGATTTATCAGCCCTATTTTTTCTTGCATCTCATGAGGGCTGGTTTATGAGTATAGGGCAGATTTTTGTTGTAATATGTGATAAATGACAGTATAATATCGTGCACGCTTAATAGAACTTCAGAGCCAAAAGCACCTCTTTAAAAATGCGCTGTCACTGGCAGCGGCTATTTCATGTATTTCTCATTTGGAATTGTGCCAGTTGTTACCTTCTGTTCACTCCAAAGGCTACAATACTGAATATAAAATGAGTATTATAAACATACAGAAATCAGAAGGAAACCTATAGGAAGATTTCCTCCCGTCATTTCATGGCTCCAAAATAGGCCACAGCCCAGCTTGCATGGACCTGCCGTTTTAACACATGAATGACGAAATATAACGTCTCCTCTTGTGATTTGCACCACCTCGTTGGTCCTTAAGTCTCATTTTGGGAATCACATCACCACACGACAGTCATTTTCTGTTCAACTGTGCGCTTTGACAAACCCATGGTGAGGAGGGAGGGCGCAAGAGGACTCAGCAACCGCACGCACCACACAGTGACTATTTCATCTGAAATTCTCACCATGTTTATGCGCAGTGCGAGGGTTCCGGGTCTCAGGCGCGCACCCTGTTCTGTCACCGCCATCAGCAGCAGAAACAGCAGCAGTGCCGGCATTTTTATTATTACTGAGCCAATATCAACAGAGCGCTTTGAATAATTCACCAACAAGTGCTAAAAGTCATGCTGAAATGATGTTACATTCTGCAGCCTGCTGTGCAGAAGCATCTCTGTGTTACGCATTGTCAGAACAGGATGGATCAAACCATCTTCCTCGGTCCTGGGCACACTGGTTGGGAAAAGTCCTGGCGCTGTCGAGAAGGCTTGCAAGAAAATACATGTGACACTTTCCATGCGCTCACAGCAATAAAACACCAGAACTGAACCCCGTGCACCTCCACGGGAAGCCTACTTTTTAGAGCTCTGTGCCCCAGCTGCTCGCGTTGTGGGTTAGCGGTTGACATGCGACGGTCTCTCGCTGGGGCCGCTCGCAAAAACAAAAACAAAAAGAAACAAACAAAAGAACACCTTTGGGCTACGACTTCAGACCAGACGACACCAAGAGCTGAATTTAAGTAGCATATTAAATACATAAATAAATGCCTATGACTTTATGACTTTCTTTGCTAACAAAATTTTGACTATTAGAGAAGAAATTACTCATAACCATCCCAAAGATGTATCGTTATCTTTGGCTGCTTTCAGTGATGCCGGTATTTGGTTAGACTCTTTCTCTCCGATTGTTCTGTCTGAGTTATTTTCATTAGTTACTTCATCCAAACCATCAACATGCTTATTAGACCCCATTCCTGCCAGGCTGCTCAAGGAAGTCCTACCATTATTTAATGCTTCAATCTTAAATATGATGAGTCTATCTTTGTTAGTTGGTTATGTACCACAGGCCTTTAAGGTGGCAGTAATTAAACCATTACTTAAAAAGCCATCACTTGACACAGCTATCTTAGCTAATTATAGGCCAATCTCCAACCTTCCTTTTCTCTCAAAGATTCTTGAGAGGGTAGTTGTAAAACAGCTAACTGATCACCTGCAGAGGAATGGTCTATTTGAAGAGTTTCAGTCAGGTTTTAGAATTCATCATAGTACAGAAACAGCATTAGTGAAGGTTACAAATGATCTTCTTATGGCTTCGGACAGTGGACTTATCTCTGTGCTTGTTCTGTTGGACCTCAGTGCTGCTTTTGATACTGTTGACCATAAAATTTTATTACAGAGATTAGAGCATGTCATAGGTATTAAAGGCATTGCGCTGCGGTGGTTTGAATCATATTTGTCTAATAGATTACAGTTTGTTCATGTAAATGGGGAATCTTCTTCACAGACTAAAGTTAATTATGGAGTTCCACAAGGTTCTGTGCTAGGACCAATTTTATTCACTTTATACATGCTTCCCTTGGGCAGTATTATTAGACGGTATTGCTTAAATTTTCATTGTTACGCAGATGATACCCAGCTTTATCTATCCATGAAGCCAGAGGATACGCACCAATTAGCTAAACTGCAGGATTGTCTTACAGACATAAAGACATGGATGACCTCTAATTTCCTGCTTTTAAACTCAGATAAAACTGAAGTTATTGTACTTGGCCCCACAAATCTTAGAAGCATGGTGTCTAACCAGATCGTTACTCTGGATGGCATTTCCCTGATCTCTAGTAATACTGTGAGAAATCTTGGAGTTATTTTTGATCAGGATATGTCATTCAAAGCGCATATTAAACAAATATGTAGGACTGCCTTTTTGCATTTACGCAATATCTCTAAAATCAGAAAGGTCTTGTCTCAGAGTGATGCTGAAAAACTAATTCATGCATTTATTTCCTCTAGGCTGGACTATTGTAATTCATTATTATCAGGTTGTCCTAAAAGTTCCCTAAAAAGCCTTCAGTTGGTTCAGAATGCTGCAGCTAGAGTACTGACGGGGACTAGCAGGAGAGAGCATATCTCACCCGTGTTGGCCTCCCTTCATTGGCTTCCTGTTAATGCTAGAATAGAATTTAAAATTCTTCTTCTTACTTATAAGGTTTTGAATAATCAGGTCCCATCTTATCTTAGGGACCTCGTAGTACCATATTACCCCATTAGAGCGCTTCGCTCTCAGACTGCGGGCTTACTTGTAGTTCCTAGGGTTTGTAAGAGTAGAATGGGAGGCAGAGCCTTCAGCTTTCAGGCTCCTCTCCTGTGGAACCAGCTCCCAATTCAGATCAGGGAGACAGATACCCTCTCTACTTTTAAGATTAGGCTTAAAACTTTCCTTTTCGCTAAGGCTTATAGTTAGGGCTGGATCGGGTGACCCTGGACCATCCCTTGGTTATGTTGCTTTAGACGTAGACTGTGTTTCATAATTATTGTATGGCCTTGCCTTGCAATGTGGAGCGCCTTGGGGCAACTGTTTGTTGTGATTTGGCGCTATACAAGAAAAAAGTTGATTGATTGATTGATTACATTCTTGGTGGACTTGGCGAGTGAGACAGAGAGAAAAAAAACAATTCATAGTTAAACATCAAGTTTTACCTCTTGCTCTGATGACCAGAGGCAATATGTTCCTTGATTGTTGGTATATACGAGGTCTATTAGAAAAGTATCCGACCTTATTATTTTTTCAAAAACCATATGGATTTGAATCACGTGTGATTACATCAGACATGCTTGAACCCTCGTGGGCATGCGAGAGTTTTTTCACGCCTGTCGGTTACGTCATTCGCCTGTGGGCAGTCTTTGAGTGAGGAATCGTCCACCCGCTCGTCGATTTTTTTCATTGTTTAGGAATGGCTCAGAGACTGTTGCTTTGTTTGATAAAAAATTTTTCAAAACTGTAAGGCACAACTGAGTGGACACCATTCAATAAATTCAGCTGGTTTTCGGTAAAAATTTTAACGGCTGATGAGAGATTTTGGTCTGGTAGTGTCGCTTTAAGGACGGTCCACGGCGCCTGACGGCGATCTGCGCTTCGAGGCGGCAGCGTCTCGCCGTTTCAAGTTGAAAACTTCCACATTTCAGGCTCTGTTGACGCAGTAAGTCGTCAGAGAACAGAGAACTTTCAGAAGAAGTCGGCATGAGGAGTTTATTCGGACATTCCATTGTTAACGGTCATTTTGTAATGAAAGAACGTGTGGGCAGAGTCGCATGTCGGGCTGGACCCGACCGCGGGGGGTCGCGGCAGGAAAAACACCTCCGTTGGAAATCTTAACGGGCAAGTTGGAACATGCCCAAGCTGTTAAACAATTTCTCAGTTACTCACTTGTTGAAAGCCATTAAAAGCCGCCTGAATTCTACAAATGGTTTTCAACACGGAGGTGTTTTTCCTATCGCGATGCACACAGATTTGCCGAGTCGTCACGGAAACGACTCGGCGAATTTGCGCGTACGTCTTTCATTAAAAAAATGTCCTTAAACAGTGGAATGTCCACATAAATTCCTCATGCCGGCCTCTTCTGAATCTTCTCTGTTCTCTCACGATGTCCTGGGTGAATTAAGCCTTAAATTAGGATGTTTTAAGCTCGAAACAGGCCGACGACAGCGCCTGGAAACGCTGCAGGACGTCCCGCTCCGTGGGAACTCCTTACACCGACAGAAACACCCCATAATCTCTCATCAGCCGTTAAACTTTTCACAGAAAACCATCTTAATTTCTCGAATAGTGTCCACTCGGATATTCCTCACAGGTCCAGAAAAAATTTTGATAAAGCAACGCGCGCCGTCTCGAGCAGCGTGTGAAACAAAGGAATTCAGCCGAGAGGGCGGGACCACATCTCACTCAAGGCCTGCCCACAGGGAAATGACGTCACCGACACGCGTGAAAAAACTCACGCATGCGCACGAGGGTTCAAGCATGATTGGTGTAATCGCACGTCATTCAAATCCATATAGTTAAAAAAATAAATAAAAGGGTCGGTTTATTATCTAAGAGACCTCGTATTGTTGCTTGAGACAATATGCGCTAGCAACATTATGTGCCGGTGCCTTTGACCATGGCATATATCGTGATGGGGACAATATATGCCCTGCGACAATATATGCCGTAACAGACGCCAACCCATTGAAGGTTACTGCCCCAACTAAAGCTGGCCCTGACCAATTTGTTGCTCTCTGCAAAATTTTGATATTATGCCCCTTTTACAGCTAATTAACCACCAGTCACTGTGTTTATGTGTTCACACAGAAATAGAATAGCTTTTGTCTTTGATGTTTTTATTTTAACAACAACAAAAAACTTAGTTCATAGTTCTTTGAAAAGATATATTACATCCCTCCACAATACAAGGTCACCCTTAATACTTTTTGTTCATAGCCATTCCTATTAGCCAAACAAAAAGTAAAAGTCAGTCTGTGACATACAATTTGCAGCTGTGCTGCGAAATTTTGCTTCTTCATTTTAATATTACAATCCATTATGCGAGGGAGGTGATGGTCTAGTGGTTAAGGCGTTGGGCTTGAGACCAGAAGATCCTCAGTTCAAATCCCAGCCTGACTGGAAAATCACTAAGGGTCCTTGGGCAAGGTCTTTAATCCCCTAGTTGCTCCCGGTGTGTAGCAAGCGCCTTGTATGGTAGCACCCCCACATCGGGGTGAATGTGAGGCATTATTTGTAAAGTGCTTTGAGCGTCTGATGCAGATGGAAAAGTGCTATATAAATGCAGTCCATTTACCATTATTTACATCACGTTAACAAGCTCACCAAAATAATCAGCATTAAACATTGTCAACTACAAATCAACAATTATTTGTACTTACAGTTGTGGAGTGTATGAGTCATTGTTGCCCCCTAGCATGTGTCTATACCACCTAGCCTAGACCTAACCAAGACCATGTCTGTTCACAGCTGGCTGGAGAAGGATAATGCAGATGGAGTGTCTTAAGCCCAGGTTACACAGACGGTTTTGTCCGCGGGTAGTATGTAGGCCGAAGTTTGCGGTAGTTCCGGCTGTTTTCGTGGTGGAAAGAGGCGGAGCATTTCGCCGGCGTTTTGAGCGCCGTACTAGCCGCAAATACGTGGATAAAACGCCGCTAAATCCGCCGAATAAAGCGGCGTTTTGACGCCGTAGCATCCTTCACGTCAGGCAATGGGGGTTAATACCCAGTTCTATCCTTTACAATCGCAGGTTAAGACCCGCGTGAGAACGGCGGTGTTCTGCTGCCACCGATAATGCCCTGTGTACCGCTGGATTTATCCAGGCAAATCCTGCGTTACTCCAGGAACTTTTGCATATAGGCACCGCCCCCAGAGTATAATAGGCTGAAGCAGCTGTCACTGCAGGGGGAGGGAGCTCATCTCTCAGCCTTTTCTTTTCCTCTCCTTTTCCCCTCCTCAACGTGTTGTCTCCACCACAGGCCTCTCCTCTGCTTCTGAACCAGACCTCTTGGTAAGTCCTTGCCGCTGCCAATTTTCTTTTAGGAGGCATACTGGAGCTTCTCTGCAAAAATATCTGGAGCTGGCCGTGAGAGAGAGGCCTGCATGCAGCGCGCTAGCGTTTTTACACTGACCGCCGCCTATCAGCCGTTTGGAACGCTGTTAACTGGGAGGTGGCATTTAGAATGGCGTACTGTCCGCTAACGCCGCTGTTTTGTCTGCCTCTGTCACCGGTTAAAACGCCCTTGAGGACGCCGATGTGGGCTCTATTGCCGTTTTACATGCCGTTGGTTAGGGATACAACGCCGGCCACCAATTACGGCAGTGTACACTGCAGCACTACAGGAAGGGGCAGGATGAAACAGCGATTAAAAAGTATCAAATGCCGTTGTTCGCGTTGTCTCCGTCGTCACGAGAATTCTCCGGGAGCACTCCCGGAATTATTCGACATGTTGAATAATTTTTTCGACGATTCCCGGTAAAGCCGGAACTAAGCCACGCCCCCTAGTGCCAGCGTTAAGAACGGCGTGTGATCCTTAAGACGGCCAAAAACTCTTCCGGGATGCTTCCGGGAGCTCTTATCGTCTATGTGTAAACGGGGCTTTAGTCTGTCCAGAAACAGTCAGGTCGCATAACATCGAATCAAATCATTATCTACATATTGGTAGTCCAACTCCCATCACACTGAGTTACCTGCTCTGCAGTTTTTTATGAACAAGGGAGAAATGGTGAACTTGGCGGGTGCTGTGGAATCTGGAGGAATGTGGAACATTGTTTCAAAGTGTCATGGTAAAAACTGAGGAAAGTCAGAAGAGATGAAGTTCTCAACATTCAAATTTATTTAATGTTTGGAATGTCAACTACGATGTTGAATTCTGGGCAATGGCCAAAGTTGACATATGAAATGAGTTTCCTTCACTGTTTGGCTATGTTCACCCTCATCAAGGTAATAACTTCTGACATTCTGAAGGAACTCTGAGGAGATGCTAGTCCTTCTTGTTGGAAGCACCCAAGTGAACTGTACAAAACATGCTGGCTCAATATCCCATCTGGGAACACAGTGGGCTTCCACAGAAGGAAATGGAGAACATGGCTAGGCTTTTTTTTTGTTGTTTGGTTTTTTTTTTTTCTTTTAGGTTTATTGATGTGGTGAGGGAGCAATCGTGGACTGTGGATGACTGGATGAAAGTCATATTCAGTGATGAATCTCAAATCTGCATTGGGCAAGGTGATGATGCTGGAACTTTTGCTTGGTGCCGTTCCAATGAGATTTATAAAGCTGACTGCCTGAAGAGAACATGTAAATTTCCACAGTCATTGATGATATGGGGCTGCATGTCAGGTAAAGGCACTGGGGAGATGGCTGTCATTACATCATCAATAAATGCACAAGTTTACGTTGATATTTTGGACACTTTTCTTATCCCATCAACTGAAAGGATGTTTGGGGATGATGAAATCATTTTTCAAGATGATAATGCATCTTGCCATAAAGCAAAAACTGTGAAAACATTCCTTGCAAAAACACACATAGGGTCAATGTCATGGCCTGCAAATAGTCCGGATCTTAATCCAATTAAAAATCTGGTGGAAGTTGAAGAAAATGGTCCATGACAAGGCTCCAACCTGCAAAGCTGATCTGGCAACAGCAATCAGAGAAAGTTCAATCAAATCAATCAATGAATCAATTTTATTTATATAGCGCCAAATCACAACAAACAGTTGCCCCAAGGCACTTTATATTGTAAGGCAAGGCCATACAATAATTACGTAAAAACCCCAACGGTCAAAACGACCCCCTGTGAGCAAGCACTTGGCTACAGTGGGAAGGAAAAACTCCCTTTTAACAGGAAGAAACCTCCAGCAGAACCAGGCTCAGGGAGGGGCAGTCTTCTGCTGGGACTGGTTGGGGCTGAGGGAGAGAACCAGGAAAAAGACATGCTGTGGAGGGGAGCAGAGATCGATCACTAATGATTAAATGCAGAGTGGTGCATACAGAGCAAAAAGAGAAAGAAACAGTGCATCATGGGAACCCCCCAGCAGTCTACGTCTATAGCAGCATAACTAAGGGATGGTTCAGGGTCACCTGATCCAGCCCTAACAATAAGCTTTAGCAAAAAGGAAAGTTTTAAGCCTAATCTTAAAAGTAGAGAGGGTGTCTGTCTCCCTGATCTGAATTGGGAGCTGGTTCCACAGGAGAGGAGCCTGAAAGCTGAAGGCTCTGCCTCCCATTCTACTCTTACAAACCCTAGGAACTACAAGTAAGCCTGCAGTCTGAGAGCGAAGCGCTCTATTGGGGTGATATGGTACTACGAGGTCCCTAAGATAAGATGGGACCTGATTATTCAAAACCTTATAAGTAAGAAGAAGAATTTTAAATTCTATTCTAGAATTAACAGGAAGCCAATGAAGAGAGGCCAATATGGGTGAGATATGCTCTCTCCTTCTAGTCCCCGTCAGCACTCTAGCTGCAGCATTTTGAATTAACTGAAGGCTTTTTAGGGAACTTTTAGGACAACCTGATAATAATGAATTACAATAGTCCAGCCTAGAGGAAATAAATGCATGAATTAGTTTTTCAGCATCACTCTGAGACAAGACCTTTCTGATTTTAGAGATATTGCGTAAATGCAAAAAAAAGCAGTCCTACATATTTGTTTAATATGCGCTTTGAATGACATATCCTGATCAAAAATGACTCCAAGATTTCTCACAGTATTACTAGAGGTCAGGGTAATGCCATCCAGAGTAAGGATCTGGTTAGACACCATGTTTCTAAGATTTGTGGGGCCAAGTACAATAACTTCAGTTTTATCTGAGTTTAAAAGCAGGAAATTAGAGGTCATCCATGTCTTTATGTCTGTAAGACAATCCTGCAGTTTAGCTAATTGGTGTGTGTCCTCTGGCTTCATGGATAGATAAAGCTGGGTATCATCTGCGTAACAATGAAAATTTAAGCAATACCGTCTAATAATACTGCCTAAGGGAAGCATGTATAAAGTGAATAAAATTGGTCCTAGCACAGAACCTTGTGGAACTCCATAATTAACTTTAGTCTGTGAAGAAGATTCCCCATTTACATGAACAAATTGTAATCTATTAGACAAATATGATTCAAACCACCGCAGCGCAGTGCCTTTAATACCTATGGCATGCTCTAATCTCTGTAATAAAATTTTATGGTCAACAGTATCAAAAGCAGCACTGAGGTCTAACAGAACAAGCACAGAGATGAGTCCACTGTCCGAGGCCATAAGAAGATCATTTGTAACCTTCACTAATGTTGTTTCTGTACTATGATGAATTCTAAAACCTGACTGAAACTCTTCAAATAGACCATTCCTCTGCAGATGATCAGTTAGCTGTTTTACAACTACCCTTTCAAGAATTTTTGAGAGACAAGGAAGGTTGGAGATTGGCCTATAATTAGCTAAGATAGCTGGGTCAAGTGATGGCTTTTTAAGTAATGGTTTAATTACTGCCACCTTAAAAGCCTGTGGTACATAGCCAACTAACAAAGATAGATTGATCATATTTAAGATCGAAGCATTAAATAATGGTAGGGCTTCCTTGAGCAGCATGGTAGGAATGGGGTCTAATAAACATGTTGATGGTTTGGATGAAGTAACTAATGAAAATAACTCAGACAGAACAATCGGAGAGAAAGAGTCTAACCAAATACCGGCATCACTGAAAGCAGCCAAAGATAACGATACGTCTTTGGGATGGTTATGAGTAATTTTTTCTCTAATAGTTAAAATTTTGTTAGCAAAGAAAGTCATGAAGTCATTACTAGTTAAAGTTAATGGAATACTCAGCTCAATAGAGCTCTGACTCTTTGTCAGCCTGGCTACAGTGCTGAAAAGAAACCTGGGGTTGTTCTTATTTTCTTCAATTAGTGATGAGTAGAAAGATGTCCTAGCTTTACGGAGGGCTTTTTTATAGAGCAACAGACTCTTTTTCCAGGCTAAGTGAAGATCTTCTAAATTAGTGAGACGCCATTTCCTCTCCAACTTACGGGTTATCTGCTTTAAGCTACGAGTTTGTGAGTTATACCACGGAGTCAGGCACTTCTGATTTAAAGCTCTCTTTTTGTGTACTGCTGCTTAACAGTACACAATATTGCACAAAATTACCAATACTGCATAAACTGCACAGCCGCACATCTTCCAAACTGTGCATCCTTTAAATAGTGCATATAATACATCCTTCAGTCTAATAATTAAGGAATAACCCTGTTGTGTCTGATGATTTGTGGACGTTCATGCTGGTTATATGGTCACAAATTGAGCTTTACTGGCGACGCGAATATTTGTGGCCGTATAACAGCATGAACATCCACAAATCAACAGACACAAGGGGGTTATTCCCATTCTAATCCAATTCCATTGTTTGCACGGTTTATTTTTCTGTAGGTAATTCAGTCAGCGAGGCTTACCGTGAGGTAGCGTCGCTCCAACAGTATTCAGGGTGCGGAGTAATCCATCAAATGTGAAAATCCATCAAATCCATCAAATGTGAAATGGTAATTCTGTGTCAGAATCCACATCAGTATTGTCGTATGCTATCTTAAATTCACCCATTTCGGCGACGGCGGTGGTACACGACTTTCTCTCGCTCTCACCTAACAGCACCATTATGACAACTGTGTAGCAGTGCGCGCAGCCGGTGTTCTGTTGACAGGTGCGCGTCCCGACAATATTGAGCATGCTTGCGCACGCGCAGTTGCGTGGAGGGCTGGCCTCTCGACAGCAATGACATCTTGTCAGAACACTGGTGACGGCACAGAGTAATACATCCAAATGTGAAATGGTAGAATATTTTGCCACCGTTACCCCGATATTATACGGTCTGATATCTCACACGATTAACCAATCTGATTTGCGGAATAAAGTAATTAGATTAGAATGTGTATTTTATAATCTGTTTTCTTTTTAAATCATCTGATGTGAACTTTCTACATGCAAATGTTCTAGGTAGAATGAACAGAGTAAGAATTTCATTGTGTGGTATAACTGTCTGTTTTTACTGTGCACATTAACTCTTAACATACAGCATACTAGTGTCAATTATGAAAAATCAGAATCCACACAATTAAATGCGTTGTGGTGCTTGATAAGCCTGTTCATTTATCCAGTTTCAAGGAGATTGGCTAACACAAAGAGACGTAGAGCCAAACGTTGCTCTGAAGAATAACCAACTTGGAGACACTGATGAAACCACCTAAGAAGTCCGGCCCAGTACCCTGGTGGCAGCTCTGATAGTGACTGTTACACTCATGAACATGAGACAATCCTGACATGGTCTGTACAAAATACACCAAAGGAACACAAGCTCTGAAAAAGTCTTTATAGTCTGAAAGTGTGGCTTTTTTAAAAAAAATCTGTAACCTGAAATCTGCACCAACAGGGTCTGTATTTCCTTCATATTTGTCACTGAGTGTGAGATTGTATCATTTATTGGACTGTATCACTCCATTTTGAGTGGAACGCAACAACTAAGTATTGCCTTGCAATGAGAAGTGGTGCATGTTGGTGGAGGGCCAAAACACAAATTTGAGCTTCGTGCTTGTCATTTTATGGAACCCTATTAAACCGGAGCAGCCTGGGAATGGGCTCAGTGCCTGGAAATTGTGTTCACGAGCAGAGGTGTGATACTGTGTTGTAAACCTGAGTTTGATTCCCGGTCAGACACTGAATTGGCATTGTCTCAGTCCATTCAGTTGTAAATGGGAACCACCCTTGGCTGAGGAAGTAAAAGCCCCCTGACACTTGCACCACTTTGATTCTCACACCCGTATGCAGTGTGTCGTACTGGTGAGTAAACTCGCTGTGAACCGATATAGAATGAATGTGAGATGTGCGCTGTCGCGTACAAGTGCCCAAAGAGAATTTTGAAATATTAAAAAAAAAAAATCTCTCACGCATCAAAGTCGTGCAACAAATGTGAAATGGCTGTGAACGTTGCACAATCTACTCGCCAGCACTACATGTTGATGCACGTTGATGCTTGATGTGCGTGAGATGGCACGTGCAGCTTGTCAAGTCAAGTAAAGAAGTGAACAGTGTGAGTAGTTGCATCAGCGCATCGCATCAGAACACAGCTCGTCTGAACGATTATAACGAGATGTTAATTCTAGCATAAACATGCATTTACAGCAGCACACAAGAAGGAATGAACATGCAACTGTTTTACCAAGCTATTATAATGTAAACATGACAAATATTTACTTTTTTAGATGGCTCCAAATGCTTTCTCCAGCTCATTCAGCGAGCATGAGAAAAGCAGCAGCTGGAGCGCTCATCTGTGATTCCGGAAGCGACTGGGACATAAAATGATTAATCCGCTACAAAATAATTACTTTATATACACAGCGTCCAGCGACCAATGCATGGCAGCCAGTGGAACAAAGCGCAGAGTCCAGCTAGGAACACGTACAAGTGTCAGGGCACCTTAGCCTACATCAGACTTGCATCCCTTCCAGGGGGAGCTGTAGAGTCTCATCCACTTCACAGTATCATATCAGGGCCATAAATGAGTGGGGTTTTTTTATTTAAATTTTCATATGCTCTAGGATATTTTGCCTTTACTTTTGAACAGGTCTGAATGTCTGAAAAACATTCATAGATCATTAAAACTTCCAGCTCATTTGATGGTGACTAAATGTCCCATTGCTATGGTTTCAGTAATTGCTCAGTAATCCTGATTAATTTACAATAATAAGGGAATCCCTGCCTATATTCCTGATTGAGTGTCAGAGAACCTCATGAGGATGAAAGGAGCCAGGGGTGGAGGTGATGCTACACCTCCAGGCAACAGCATCCAACCTGCTGTTGTTCCTCTGTTTCCATGACAACGTTGGCGAGGTGCTGGCTGAGCTCCACAGTGAGGTGATGGCAGACGAGATGGGGGAGGGGCTAGGAGGAGCAGGCCGGCGGTGAGAACAGTGTAGGAAAAGGATGCTGGGTAAGAAAGTGAAGGAGTACTGCTGTTGTTTGACAGAACAGCTGCATGTACACGTTCTTCGGCCGTGGCTGTTTAAGGTTTTGGCACACAGGCTGCAGCAGTTGTTGAGCCACTGGTTGATTGAGATGGCAGCATCAAACAACTCATGGGACCTCCAGGGTTACTGTCCACGTGTTCAGAACCTCAGGCTTTACGGAACATGTTGCACATTTATAAAGAGTAAACATTACTTGAACATTTTATCCAATATTGTGGCCATTAAATGACAGGCTTCCCTGATGTTCCTGCTCACATTTATTTCTCTTTCATTTCCATCTACCCATTTACTTTCCACTGCTTATCACAGTAGCAGTAGTTTGAGTAAAGCAGACCAGATGTCACTTTCTTCGTCTTTCGGCTGCTCCCGTTAGGGGTCGCCACAGCAGATCAATCATTTCCATCTCACCCTGTCCTCTGGAACTTCCTCTGTCCCACCAACCACCTGCACGTCCTCCCTCTGCTTTGTCTAAAAAAGTAATCGTTACTGACTGCCACAATTTTTTTTCCTGATTTGTTATAGTGTTTCTTAAAACCAGAAAGTTGCCATTTGAAATGACTTTAGTTTTGTGTCATGTCTGTGATCTGCTTTTTTTCTACAAAATTAAACAACTGAATGAACATCCTCCGAGGCCGGTGATTCCATAATTTTTGCCAGGACTTGTACTGTGAGGTCTTAATCACACACTGGAGAGCCTTCCTGTCTTGGACTGAACAATTGCCATAGCAGACTGTGATGGCAGTGGTGAGGACACTCTCATTCATACACCTGTAGAAGTTGCTGAGAATTTTGGCTGACATACCAAATTTTCTCTGTCTTCTCAGAAAGTACAATCTGTTCTCTGGTAGCGAGCTCAGTAATTCCAGTGCCATTAGAGAAGCATGTTTGCCTGTGTTAGAAACCCAGAGACTTGAGATAGAGGCTAAATAATAGAGGATCCTTGTTCTAATTCTTGTCAGACATTAAAATTACTAAAGTCACTTAGACAAGGTCCTTAATCCTTAAATTGCTCCAGCTGTGCAGCTGAGTGCCTTGCATGGCAGCACACTGACGTGCGCGCACATGTGCGTGTGTGTGTCATCAATGTAAAGCACTTTGAGCATCTGCCTCTGATGAAAAAGTATTACTTCATTTACCACTTAAAACTCACATTATGAGCATACTGTATTACTAGCATACATTGCATATTAGGCGGGAAAATATGTTGCCTTAATTAAAATTTAGGATTGTGCAGTGCATATATTTGTTCATTTTTAAGGACTGTCATTTTTTAATCACTACGTCAGAATAGTTTGTAACAGGAACTATATTTAGAATGCAAATACACTGTAAAATGTGACAAGTTCACTTTACTTTGAAAAATGTGGAAACTGAATGCCTAGAAAAAGATAAGTAAGGAACAAATGCTTATTTCATTTAAAATGATTTGAAATGAAAAAAGTAATTTATCTTTTTCCAGGCAATTGGTTTCCTTTTTTTTTTTCAAACTAAAGTCAACTTGTCAGGTTTTATAGTGTATTTCTTGGGGAAATAAAAAGGATAAAATACACAATAAGCTACTTGGTATGCTGATTTGCAAATATTACAGAAAATTCTTCTTGTTGAGTTTAGTTTGGTGTGACAAATGACAAAGTGGAATCACATGACAGGATGCAGAGACACAGAAGAAAAAAAACCCAAAGGTTTACCTTCATATAGAAGGTGATTGCATCGACTTGCTGAAAAATATCCTGAAAGTCTGAATGGCACTTTGGAGGCTCAGAGCAGTCATAATTGGGGAGTGAGGGGCGTACAGGCTCTCAGCGGTGTGCAGCTGCAGCCACACGGTGCAGTGATACCAGCAGCTGAATCGGGATTTCAGTCCTGTGTTGACAGGATAATCTGCCCCTGCAGCCAGATTTCACAGCTCAGACACACACAGTGGGTTGTGTTTGACTGCAGGAACGGGTTAGCAGCTGAGTGGGCTTTTGTTCCATATCATTGCTAATTCAACAAATTAATGACCTCTTGTAAGCAGTTGTTATCATAGCAGGGAATTGTCCTGAATTATCTTAAGCCACCTTGACACTTACATGAATTTGATCCCCGTACTGGTATGCAATCTGGTGTGCCAGAGACTAAACTCGTAAACTGTTGTAAACTGTGCGCGGCTGCGTGCAATCACGCAAAGAAAATTTTGGAATGTTCAAAATCTCTGGCATGCATTAATTTTGTGAACCACACATGAACATTGCGCAAACTGTTCAAAAACAGTGTGTCACTGCAAGTCACTGTGTATGCACCGCGCATCGCAGCTCATCTGAATGATTATGACGAGATGTTAAATATATCATAAACATAATTTTACAGATACTCATAAGAAGAAATGAAAATGTAACTGTTTTAACAAGCCATTATTATATAAATATTACAAATAATTACCTTTGAGATAATTTCAAATGCGTTCTCCACATCATGAAGCATACAAGAACAGCTGCAGCTGTAGAAAATTCCTCTTATTCCGGAGCAATTAGAAGTGGTTTCATCAGCCAAGTTCTGAGAGCAAATGATTAATCTGATACAAAACCACATCGTGCAGCTGCTCACACTGTGTTCCCGCATGCACGAAACCGTCGCAGTGACATCATTCATGCCTGCCTGTCAGCTTGATGTTTTCGTGGTTCGCTCATATGAGCTGTTCTGCTGTGATTTGCCCTGATTTGCTTAGTCATACTATGTGTGAAGGGACCCTAATTTCTTGTTGTACAAAATCCTCCATGGATTATCTGGCCGATCTATTTAAACTTTATGTACCAGCCCATGCTCTGCATTCTCAGGAAGAAGGATTACTGTGTTCCAAAGATTAAAAACAGGTCAGCAAGACAGAGAGCTTTCTCTTATGGTGATAAGGTTAGACTTCTAACCTTTATTTATTATAATCTTGTGAACACTTGTGCTGTGATTTGGCACTATACAAAATAAATTAAAATGAATTAACTTGAATCTTTTAAGATCTTCTTTTAAAAGCACATCTTAAAAATACTGGTCAAAATCTCATAAAAATCTCTTGAACATGTGTAAAACAGTGCAAAAGCATAAACTTCTTCTTTGTCTTTCGGCTGTTCCCGTTAGGGGTCGCCACAGCAGATCAATCGTTTCCATCTCACCCTGTCCTCTGTATCTTCCTCCGTCACACCAACCACCTGCATGTCCTCTCTCAGCACATCCATGAACCTCCTCTTTGGTCTCCCTCTTCTCCTCCTGCCTGGTGGCTCCATCCTCAGCATCCTTCTCCCTATATACCCTGGGTCCCTCCTCTGCACATGTCCAAACAATCTCAATCTCACCTCTCTGACTTTGTCTCCAAACCGTCCCACCTGAGCTGTCCCTCTGATATGTTCATTCCTAATCTTGTCCATTCTTGTCACTCCCAAAGAGAATCTCAACATCTTCAGTTCTGCCACCTCCAGCTCTGCCTCCTGTCTTTTTGTTAGTGCCACTGTCTCTAAACCATACAACATAGCTGGTCTCACTACTGTTTTGTAAACTTTCCCCTTCACTCTTGCTGATATTCTTCGGTCATAAATCACTCCTGCCACCTTTCTCCACCCACTCCACCCTGCCTGCACTCTCTTCTTCACCTCTCTACCACACTCTCCATTACTTTGAACAGTTGACCCCAAATATTTAAACTCATCTACTTTCACCACTTCTACTCCTTGTAACTGCACTATTCCACTGGACTCCCTCTCGTTCACACACATGTACTCAGTCTTGCTTCTACTGACTTTCATTCCCCTTCTCTTCAAAGCATATCTCCACTTCTCCAGACTAGACTCAACTTGCTCTCTACTCTCACTACAGATCACAATGTCATCTGCAAACATCATAGTCCATGGGGACTCCTGTCTGATCTCATCTGTCAACCTGTCCATCACCACTGTAAACAAGAAAGGACTCAGAGCTGATCCTTGGTGTAATCCCACCTCCACCTTGAATGAGTCTGTCATTCCGACTGCGCATCTCACCGCTGTCGCACTATTCTTGTACATGTCCTGCACTACCCTAACATACTTCTCTGCCACTCCAGACTTCCTCATACAATGCCACAACTCTTCTCTTGGCACCCTATCATAAGCTTTTTCTAAGTCCACAAAAACACAATGTAACTCTTTCTGTCCTTCTCTGTACTTTTCCAACAGTATTCTCAGAGCAAACATCTGTAGTGCTCTTTCTCAGCATGAAACCATATTGCTGCTCACAGATCTTCACCTGTTTTCTAAGCCTAGCTTCTACTACTCTTTCCCATAACTTCATGCTGTGGCTGATCAGCTTTATGCCTCTGTAGTTACTGCAGCTCTGCACATCACCCTTGTTCTTGAAAATAGGAACCAGCACACTTCGTCTCCACTCCTCAGGCATCCTCTCACTTTCCAAGATTTTATTAAACAATTGGGTTAGAAACTCTACTGCCATCTCTCCTAGACATTTCCATGCCTCCATTGGAATGTCATCTGGACCAACTGCCTTTCCACTCTTCATCCTCTTCACAGCAGCCCTCACTTCTTCCTTGCTAATCTCTTTTACTTCCTGATTTACTCTCACCACATCATCCAGCCTTTTCTCTCGCTCATTTTCTTTATTCATCAACTCTTCAAAATATTCCCTCCACCTTCTCAGCACACACTCCTCACTTGTCAGCACATTACCATGTGCATCTTTTACCACCCTAACCTGCTGCACATCCTTTCCAGCTCTGTCACTTTGTCTGGCCAATCGGTACAAGTCCTTTTCTCCTTCCTTACTATTCAACTTCTTGTACAGCTCGCAATATGCCTTTTCCTTTGCTTTTGCCACTTCTCTTCTCGCCTTACGCCGCATCTCCTTGTACTCCTGTCTACTTTCTTCATCTCTCCGACTATCCCAAAACTTTTTCGCCAACCTCTTTCTCCTTATGCTTTCCTGGACCTCTTCATCCCACCACCAAGTCTCCTTGTCTTCCTTCCACTGTCCAGATGTCATACCCAGTACTGTCCTAGCTGTCTCCCTCACCACATCTGCAGTACTTTTCCAGTTGTCCAAAATTGCTTCCCCTCCAACTAGTGCTTCTCTCACCTGCTCGCTAAATTTCACACAACAGTCTTCCTCCTTCAGCTTCCACCATCTGATCCTTTGTTGAGCTCTCACTCTCTTCTTCTTCTTTACCTCTAAAGTCATCCTACAAACAACCATCCTATGCTGTCTAGTGACACTCTCTCCTGCTACCATCTTACAGTCTGTGATTTCTTTTAGCTTGCATCTCCTATAAAGAATGTAGTCCACCTGTGTGCACCTTCCTCCACTCTTATGTTACCCTGTGCTCCTCCCTTTTCTTAAAGTAGGTATTCACCACAGCCATTTCCATCCTTTTTGCAAAATCAACTACCATCTGTCCTTCCCCATTCCTATCCTTGATACCATATCTACCCATTACTTCCTCATCACCTCTGTTCCCTTCACCAACATGCCCATTGAAGTCTGCTCCTATCACCACTCTTTCATGCATGGGCACACTCTCCACCACCTCATCTAATACACTCCAGAAATCTTCTTTCTCCTTCATCTCACAACCTACCTGTGGGGCATATGCACTGATGATATTCATCATCACCCCTTCAATTTCCAACTTCACACTCATCACCCTGTCAGACACTTGCTTAACCTCCAACACACTTTTAACATACTCTTCCTTTAAAATGACCCCAACACCATTTCCCTTCCTGTCCTCACCATGGTACAACAACTTGTACCCACCGCCGATGCTCCTGCTCTTACTTCCCTTTCACTTGGTCTCTTGCACACACAATATGTCTACCTTTCTCCTCTCCATCATATCAGCCAGCTCTCTCCCTTTACCAGTCATACTACCAACATTCAAAGTCCCCACTCTCATTTCCACCCTTCTAGTTTTCCTCTTCTCCCGCTGTTCGTGGCAACGTTTTCCTCCTCTTCTTCGTCGTCTTCACCCAGCAGTAGCCCAATTTCCATCGGCACCCTGTTGGGCAACAGCACCGGTGGCGGACGTTGTTAACCCGGGCCGCGACCGATCCGGTATAGGAATTCGATTCTGAGTCTGCATAGTTGGGTTGGCTTGTTTTACGCCGGATGCCCTTCCTGACGCAACCCTCCTCATTTATCCGGGCTTGGGACCGGCCCTCAGAATGTACTGGCTGCACACCCCATGTGGCTGAGTTGCAAAAGCATAAACAAAAATGCATTTTTTTTAAACTATTTAACTTGCACTGTTAAAAAAAATCTGAAATTACTACACTCTAATTTGAGCAATATTTGTCTGTTTCACGACTCCTTGCAGGTCCTATAATTTGCAAAAAACTTGGTATGTGGATGAACATCTGATTTGCACCAAAGTTGCCACAGGAGGTGGATTTTGAAACTGTTCAGGCAAGTTCAAGATGACAAGCCAATCATTGGAGTCAATCATGGACCAAATGTTGCATACACTTGGCTAAATTACAGAACTGCCCTGGCAAGGTCATGCAGAGGTCAAAAATTTGAGTGAAAGTCAAGATCATTGGTGTCAAATATACTTCCATAGTCTTTACCGCTTTCATGTCTAAGTGTACCATTAGCAAGGACTTAAAATGCAAACTGATGAATTCCCAGATTTTTATTCATAAAAGTTCAGAATGTTCAACTCTTCGCTCTGTGCTAAGCTCTTTGCCCTATGAAGGAACCGTCTGATCAGATGCTTCATATCCATTCTTAGCACTGGCGAGAAAACTCGTTCTTCTCACCGCCACAAACTCTGCCAGTCATTAGGACAAACTGAAGAAAAACACCAAACTGTCTTTCACAGCAAAGTGGGTGAGCGACACTTTCAAGTCAAGAAGGAATCAATGCTGAGAAAGGCCTCAGTGAATAATTACAGCCACAGGCCTCATTCTCTGCCTTCTAATTTCTCATACAAGAAGATACATCTCACTGAAGCAGACGAGCGATCCATGTGCTGCCTGAACCAGGTTCACTCAGTTCCACCAAGCAGTCAAGTCCCTTCGGCTGCTCCCTTGTTTTTCACTCGGGATTTCCACACACATTTATTCAAAACACACAGCAAACTATAAAAAATGTCGGATGCCCTTCCTGACACAACTCCACGTTACATGGCAGAGGTGGGGTTTGAACTGGGAACCTTCTGCACCGAAACCAAGTGCATTAACCACTTGGCCACCACCCACTTCCACCAAGCAGACACCAATACAAAGAAATTAACTAATGTGGTATTTGGAGGAGTGTTGGGTGGATTTCAGATGTGCGTTTGCTGCCATTACTTGGGCACAATATTCCCACAACAGAGTAAACACATCTAAACACGTGCGGTGAAGTGAGGCGGCTGGCATCATTTTGTGTAACCATGATTAAAGCCACGGGCTTTACTGCCACAGTCGCTGTGCTTTAATCCCTCACCCAGGCTTTTATGGGCACAGATGTGCAGCATGCTGGTCATATTCATTACGAGCTAATTGCATGTAAACTGAGGGAGAAGTCTGAATCTAATCTTCAGGTGTCACTGTCACCCAACGTGCGTTCACACCGCTTTTATGTCAGCCAAACCCGTTCTACTCATGTGCTACCACATCTGCATTTTCGTTATAACTGAGTGATTACATGGTCATTAAAATAGTCATCTCTCCCTGCAGCAGCCCCATTTCACTGGGCTACTGTGCAATGTTCTCACTTACCTCTCAGCTGGGTGCCGTGGCCTGGCCTCAAGCAGCTCATGCGTTATGATGCGGTCTTACGAAAAGTTGGAAGGGAATGGAAGTGACAGGCGGTGGCGCCTGTGGGGATCTTAAAACCTTCTCTACTCTCCATAAAGCTGTTTGGACAGCTCATTTGTTTTTAAAGAGCACAAGTGCATTAAAGGCCTTTTTATGTTTGTACGACTCTGTAACTCTGTGGCCATGCAACTGCTTCAACACAAAGTTCTCAGTCGGGGTTGGTGTGTGTTGCAATGCAATTTGCTGCCAGAACAGTAGAGGATGCAACATTTTTCCTGAAGACTGACCTACTATCCCATGAAAGTCATTGACTGTGAAATCAGAAATGAAAAAACAAAATGAAAAGAAGTGAGATTCTGGAAATGATGTAGTTAGCAGACCAATCACAGCCCGTGCGGTCTCCATTGTCTCAATGTGTAGTTACATTTTTTTGGAAGTGCACATCAGGCTATGGAGAGGGGCTGGTAGAGCGTTCACAATGATGCAGAGGGTTCTGTATGGCTACGGAGTTGCAGAAACAGAGTAGCATAAATTGGACTTAACACTGCATGTTATGGGGTTCCATGATAAAATCCCAAAGGACAAAATCCCAGCGGACAAAATCCCAACCCCTTATTACAAAAGTGGACAAATCCCAGTCTCATGAATAAATATAAATATAAAATATATATGTATAAATAAATATATATACACATATACATTCAAAATATTTTATTTATAGTTCATCACACACATTTTACATTTTTTTTCCACACTTTCAAATAGAATATCACAGTTACTTTAAATAACTATGGTGTCACCGCAACACAATACTCAATACTATGAAAAAGCTGAAACCTCTTAAGTGAAATGAGACTTTGGAATGAAACTGGGATTTTGCCCACTTTTGAAATAAGGGGGTGGGATTTTGTCCGCTAGGATTTTGTCCATTGGGATTTTGTCCTGTCACCGTCTTATGGTTTGTGGATGAAGGTCAACACCAGAACACCCCCAAAACAAGCCGTTTCGACAACACAAGATCATTGGGATCATAGTTAAAAATATAGATTTTTCTCTCTGATTTGCACCAAGCGTGGCACACATATAGAGGTGGATCCTGGAATAACCAAGGCAAGATCACATCAATGGCGGTCACTGCAGGCCCACAAAGAAATCCAACATCTTTGTGTTCAGAGCAGAATTGGTCCACTGATCCACTAACCCAGTGCGGGTGACAGTTGGGTCCTTAACCCTCTGGGGCCGATGCCATCGTATACGACGGCTGAGGACAAATTTTACTAAATTATAAATAACTTTTTCATGATATGAGATAGAAACTTTATTCTTTTTTTGCTGAAAAGTTAACACCGCGGACTTTCGGCCAGCCAGCCACCATCTTTGTACTACTCATAGAAGCTGTGTGATGATGTGGGCAATGTGAGTGTCCAATCGGAATTGGTTCACCGTCACATGGTTTTCCAATATCGAATCGTAGGGCAGAGCAGTCTCACAGGGTAGGGCCAAAGATTGTTAGGAGCAGTGATCTGTTACTCTGTGGCATGCAGGGTTGGGTAGGATTACTTTGAAATGTAATCCAAAAGTAATCAGATTACAAGTAATCCAAATGTATGTACATATACATACATGTAATCCACATGTATTCTTTCAAAGTAATCCTACCCAGCCTTGGTGGCATGTGAATGCTGTTTGAAGAGCCCTGTGGCTGCTGGCTCCATGCATAAAAGCGCAGCGTTGCACATATGAATGGAGGTGATCAGCGTTAAGAGGGCCTCATACAACCTTACGTGGTCGCCCAAAGAGTGTCACTGAAACACATTCCAACAGGTTGTTAACTCCATGGAAATAAAAAGTTTGTGTTGTAAGCCTTTGTGTAATAGCAGACAGAAATTGCTTTGAGATGTAGCATAAAGACAAACAAAATGCATAGACCATTTTGTATATATTGTTCAAAATGTGCTTTTGTGTTTATTTTAGAACCTTTATTTTTGTACATTATTTTAAAAAAGACCCCAAACAACCTTTATAAAGTGTCAAAATAGTTGATTATAGTTTGCTGTGTGTTTTGAATAAATGTGTGTGAAAATTATTTCCCGCTTTACTTTTTCCTTTCTTATTTCTGATTGTAAATCTTTATTACACTTATAAAACACAACTATAGCATATATATTTTCTGAAAGTACAGGTTGTCCTGAAAAAAAGAGAAAAAAAAAACTTGATTGTGGGATGCAGGATGAGCTTTAAATAGCAATAATAAAACATTTATGTCAAGCAAGTAAACTGTCCAAAAAATGCCCTTGGACCGCAGAGGGTTAATTATGGTATGTACAATGACAATAAAGGCTCTTCTTCTTCTTCAGCCTGAAGTGTGACTATCGGTGTACGTCTCCTCTGTAGTACAGGCTTTTCCAGGGAGCCTGTGAAGTGTAATTCCTTGACAGATCATGCATTAAATGTGATATTGCTAGAATACTGCTTGCTCGTTTGAGTCTTGGAGGACACGCACGATCATATGAATATTTTTTGTGTGACAAAAACATCGGAGGTGGAATCCTTTTGTATTTGTTATGCAAACTGGACTTCGTTTCTATTTTTCATTCATTTTCTATGCCCACTAAATCCAGTCAAGGATCACAGAGGGGCTGGTGACTATCCTAGCAGGCATCAGGCGAGAAGCAGGGTACACCCTGGACAGGTTGCCAGTCTATCACAGGGACACACATCGATAGACAAACACATCCGCAACAACAGTCAATTTAAAATGATCCAATTCACCAAACCTGCATGTCTTTGGAAGTGAGAGGAAGCCGGAGCACCTGGAGGGAATCCGCACAAATTCCACACAGAAAGGACAAGATGGGAAGGGATTCTATAACCTTCTTGCTGTATAGCAACAGTGCTAACGCTGAGCAACATTGGTTTCTGTTTTTCCAACCATAAATGATGACAATTTTCATGCTTGAAAATAGAATTTGGAATTACTGTCACATAAATGAACTTCATCAAATGTGCTCATTTTTAACATTTTACAAAAATTTTGAAGTAGCCCTGCTCACAAAGCGTCGCGGCGGCTGCGAGCCGACACTGCAATCCGTCCGCACGTCTTTCATTAAAAAAAAAATCTCCTTTAACAGTGGAATATCCGGATAAAATGCTGAAACCGACTTCTTCTGAAACTTCTCTGTTCTCTCACGACGTCCTGGATCAATAGAGCCTGGAATGTGGAGGTTTTCAGCTTGAAACAGGCTGACGACGGCGCCTGGGACCGCTGCACGACGTCCCGCTCCGTGGGAAGTCCTTAAAGCGACAGTATCACCTCAAAATCTCTCATCAGCTGTTAAAATTTTCACCGAAAACCATCTTAATTTTTCGAACCGTGTCCACTTCGATGTGTCTCACAGGTTTAGAAAAAATTTTGATCAAACAAAGCGCCAGTCTCTCAGCAACTTCTCAGACAAAGGAATTCCGACGAGGGGCTGGACGACTCCTCCCACAAGGAGTGCTCACAGGCGAATGATGTCACCGACAGGCGTGGAAAAACTCACACATGCGCACGAGGGTTCAAGCATGTCTGACATAACATATGAATGAAATCCATATAGTTTTTGAAAAAATAAAAAGGACCGTTACTTTATTGACAGACCTCGTATACAGTGGTCCCCCCTTAGTCTGCGTTATTTTTTACAATTATTATAGACGTTTTAAGGTTGTAAAATCCCTCACTACACACTTTATACAATTTTCTCAAACAGGCATTAACATTTTCTCACTTTTTCTCGTGTGTAAACACTCGCAAAGTTCAAACCTTAGTAGAAAAATAAGACCAACCTGTTTTCAGGCCCAAATATTTGTTTGACAAATAAAACAGATCGTTTTCCTATAAATAATTATGATGGCTTTTAGAGGTAACAAATTAAATTTTAATGATCAACCTACGAGGTTGGACACATAAGAAATTACTAATAGTGACTGACCAGTATTTCACAGTTCCTCTGACCGTACCACTTTGTCCTGGCACCGCTGCACTGTCGCGTCTTTTCCACTGAGTGACACCTCGGTGCAGGTGTCTTTTTCCGAGTGAAGAACACAGTTATGGGTAGTTGTTGGTGCTGTTTTTTTTTTTCTGGGCTTGAAGATTCTTATAAACAGACATGCAGAACACAATGCGCATGCTATCTCTTCGCGGTGCCGCAACCGGCCTGCTTGATGAGGACGCAGAACACAATGCACTGTAAAAAAAAAAAGCATGCAGAATTGGACTAAAAAAAAAAAAAAAAAAAATCAGCGAAACTGCGAGGCAACAAAAGGTGAACCGTGTTATAGCGAGGGACCACTGTACACCAATATGTCTGAGCATTGTTCCAGAAGCCCTGCTGATAAGCCCACTTGTCAGATGTGACTGCAGAACATACGTAACTGGTCTCAGGAACATGAAATTGTTCTATCAGCATTAAAAACTGTTTTGTTTTTTATCATTTCCTAAAACCTTTGTACACTACTTTGTATCGTAGGTCAAGTTTTGTTTCTTCTGATGTCTGTAATGTCCATTAGTGCAGGTCACCAAACTGTGTAAAACTGAAGACAATGTTTTTATTTCATGTTCTAAACTATGGGCTCAGAACAGATCGTACAGACAACACAAATCTCACAGACATCAATTCTAAAACTGACATACACAACACACAAGGCAATGGAGGAGCACAAAACCTAAAACCTCCTCAATTTACCAGAGTGGCCCCACAAATCAATGTGGATTACTTTGGGAGAAAGCATCGCTCGTGTGGCAGTGCATTTCCATTACCACCACAATATTGGCCTTTTGGGAGGCTGCAGTAATTTTATCTATTGATGAAATCACAGGCAACGATCACATTGGCGTATCTTAGTTTAGGCAATTACTGCAATACTCCTAAAAGCCACATTTGCAAACATACACAACCTGCACACACATGCATGTGCATGCAAAGAGATGCACTAGTGACTGAAGAGATCCGACCAGACTCAAGTAACATACCTTCGAATAATAAAGTGATTATTCCTGTAATCCAAATGTGACCGCCTCCATTACAGCAGTGAGTGTGACCTTGTCTGAAGTGAACATACCCATCGTTCTACCAAGTCAATGCCTAAATTGTGAAAACATGACGGTACTTGTTTATGTTGGGAGTATCGCAGGTACAGAGGACCCAATTCTTCCACAGCCACTAAACACCAAACACAATAAAACAATTACACGAAAATGAGAGGTGCAGCTGCAGCAACAACACCTCCACTCTGAGTCTTTAGCATGAAAAGAGATGGATGCAAAAGTACTTTTCATTTGAGGCAGATAACCAATGAGGACTAATTGAAACCCAAAAGCTGTTCGCAAACGTGCCATCAGTTCAAATCAATTTATTTCATTTATATAGCATCAAATCACACAAGGTGCCTCAAGGCACTTCGCACAAGTAAAGTCCTAAACTTACCAACCCCTAGCACAAGCACATAGGCGACAGTGATAAGGAAAGACTCCCTCGAATGATTTGCGGAAAAAACCTCAAGCAGACCAGACTCAAAGTGGTGACCCTCTGCTTGGGCCATGCTACCAACACAATAGACAATACAGAAAATCATGCAGGAAATTTTGGGAGATAATGGGAGTCCATGCTGGTGCACAAGATGGGAGGCCTGCAGAAGAAAACCCATCTTTGGATGGAGCCGCACCTCAAACAGAGAGGAAAAAACAGAATCAGGCGGCAGAAAAATAAATACCGTGTAATTTGTCGGCATTAAACAACAAGAAAAACAGAAGAAATACTAAGGTGCACACCAGCCGCGAGCCCTAAGCTTCACTAAAAGAGCCAGACTTTAGATAAAGTTGAGGCCACGGCCCGCTGCATTTCCTAATAAAATGAATTTAAAAGGATAGAAAGCACAGTAAAATACTATGCCAGTATGCTAGCCATACAAAGGGAAAATAAGTGCATCTTAAGTCTGGACTTGAAGGTCTGTAGTGCCATCGTGCACTGCAGATCAAATGACACCTCACATTTCGCGACACACCGAAAAGTCAGGATGCAGATCTGTTGAAAGAATTCAAGGTGAGTGAGTTTCAATTCATGTTAATCTTATTCCAGCTTATGTAACATACAGTAAAACTTGTATCAGTAGTATCAGCCTAAACATGCTGTAATTTGTTATTCTATTTGAAATTAATATTTCCAGTCAGCAATACAAGATCAAATTTGACTAAATCTGAAAGCCTATCTACGAGGTCTGTCCACCTAGAGGTCTCTCACAGTTTCTGGAAAAATTTGATGCAGCAAAGCTCCAAATCATTCAGACATTTATTCGCAATAAAAATCCGACGAGAGGGGTGGACCACTGCTCACTGAAAGCCTGCTCACAGGCGAATGATGCAACCAACAGGCATGAAAAAACTCACGCATGCGCACGAAGGTTCAAGCTTGGCTGATGCAATCACACGTGATTCAAATCCATATGTTTTTGCAAAAAAATAAAAAGGTACGATACTTTTTGGACAGACCTCGTAAAACACAGTGCAGTGTTGGCGCTGCGCGATGAGCGGCTGGGTGCCGACGCGCGAATCCGTCCGCACATCTTTCATTACAAAATCTCCTTTAACAGTGGAATGTCCAGATAAACTGCTGATCCCGAGCTCTTCTGAGACTTCTCTGTTCTCTCACAACGTCCTGGGTCAACAGAGGCTTAAATTTGGAAGTTTTCAGCTTGAAACAGGCAGATGATGGCGGCTCGGGGCACGGCACGCCCTGCGGCTCCATGGGGAGTCCTTAAAGTGACAGTAACACTCCATAATCTCTCATCAGCCATTAAAATTTTCACAGAAAACCAGCTGAATTTCTCGAATGGTGTCCACTCGGATGTGCCTCACAGTTTTTGAAAAAATTTTGATCAAGCAAAGCGGCAGTCTCTGAGCCATTCCTGAACAATGAAAAAAAAGACGAGAGGGGTGGACCAGTGCTCACTCAAAGCCTGCCCACAGGTGAATGACGCAACCGACAGGCGTGGAAAAACTCACATGCGCACGAGGGTTCAAGGTTGGCTGATGTAATCGCACGTGATTCAAATCCATATAGTTTTTGAAAAAAATAAAAAGGACTGTTACTTTATTGACAGATCTCGTATGTCTTGTGTGCTGAGCTGCAGGTCTGGGCTCTGAGTTCTGTCATAGTTTATCTTCTCTGACCGCGAGCTGCATCCGAACCATCCATGAGAAAAATGTGGAGATGTCTGGAGGTATTTTGTGGAAATGTCCTGTCTCTGGCAATCAGTCTGTGAGCAGGACTTTGGACTTTATTCAGAAACAATTGTGAGAAAATTTAAGGTGAGAGCGAACAGCTGCATCCAGGCTCCAATCAGCATTTTTTTTCTGTGCTCTTCGAGCATGTAGTTTTTACTGCATTGCGTAAACGGTATAAAAACAATCCTGCGCGATCGGGAACAATGGAACACAGCAGGATTCATAAATTCACATCGGGTAATGTTGTATTGTGAGGGTGTGGCTTCCAGTCACGTCAAGTACCGTCGCGTTGCTCTGACTTGCGCTGAAACCACTTAATTTCTATGTCCTGTGCTCGAACCCAGAAAAAAAATTAAACATTTAATTTTTGGCATCCGATTCATTTCATCCTTTGCGTCCCTCACGCTGTTGTGGCATTGAACTACATCGTCTCAGCACAAGGTTGCTTCCACATGGCGTTGTCATGACACCGCACGATGCAACTCTAAGTGGGCCCGGTGTGAAAGGGGCTTAAGAGCTCAGTGTGTCGTTCTGCATTTAAAGAAACAAAGGCTGGATAGTTCATGACAACGACCAATCCAGAAGTAAACAAACCTGTCACGCATTGGAGGCGTTCCTTGGCAACAGCATTCGCGAGGCCGCTATACACTCGTGAAAATCATCGACTAACGTAAGACGGCTAATCTACAAGTTTAGTCGTTGATGTGAAACAGTGACGGATAATGTTGGACGACTAACCGTAGTCGACTAAGTAAGTCTGATAGACTAAAAGATTAGACTGTTTTATGAAACCGGGCCCCAGAGACACACGTTTGTTCTGCTTAAAAATAAATAAATAATAATAAAACAATTTGACAGATACCCAGTCAGTAGACAGACTTGTGGATAGTTTAAACTCAATGCTCAAAACTACACTCGACATGATTGCACCACCTGTGTTAAAACCGCGCTCCCCCAAATCACAGTCACCTTGGTTCATTGATTATCTGTGTGACCTAAAGCATAAAGCAAGCGGTCTACAACGGAAATGGCGTCGTTCAAAATTAGAAGTATTTCACCTTGCGTGGCGTGATGCTATCTTAGACTATAAGCATGCATTACTGGCTACAAAGCGGACTTACTACTCTGATTTGATCAACAAAAACAAGCATAGCTCAAAGTTCTTGTTCGACACAGTGGCAACACTTATGCATGGACAACCACCTGTAGTTCGCTCTCCTTTTACAGCACAAGATTTCCTGGATTACTTTGGGAAGAAAATAGAAGACATCAGGTTAAACATATTCCGGCATGCCTTAACCCAGCCACTACACCCTGCTATTGAGGTGGGCACCACTACTGAGGTATTACCTAGATTTACAGAATTTGATAGTATCTCTCTCGGTATTCTGACAAAACTCGTAATGTCAACAAAAAGCACAACCTGTTTATTTGATCCTATACCAACAAAACTGTTTAAGGACCTGTGGCCCACTCTTGGGCCGACTGTGCTGGAAATTATTAATCTTTCTTTAACTTCTGGATCTGTTCCTAAATGTTTCAAATCTGCAGTGATTAAACCATTACTTAAGAAACCTAATCTTGACTCTAGTGTATTGACAAACTATCGGCCGATATCAAATCTATCATTTTTCTCTAAAATTCTGGAAAAAGTGGTGTCACGGCAGCTCGTAGACCATCTTACTGAGAATAATCTCTTTCAGCCACTGCAGTCTGCTTTTAGAAAATATCATTCCACAGACACGGCTCTCACTAAACTGGTGAATGATCTTCCGCTTACAATGGATTCGGACACCACTACGGTTCTGTTGCTGTTAGATCTCAGTGCTGCATTTGATACAGTGGATCATCATATTCTACTTGATAGGCTGGAAAATCATTTTGGGATTACTGGGAGTGCCCTTGCATGGCTGACGTCATACTTGACCAGTCGTTCTCACTGTGTTTTGTACAGTAACACTACCTCTAACCTTAGTGACATGAAATTTGGGGTTCCACAGGGGTCTGTTTTAGGCCCCCTGCTTTTCTTCCTTTATATAGCATCCCTTGGGCACATATTGTGGCGTTTTGGGATTACCTTTCACTGCTATGCCGATGATACTCAGTTATACATGCCGATAACTGCTGGTAATCTCGTTCACATAAAATCCTTAGAAGATTGCCTTGCAGCAGCGAGAAGTTGGATGTCTAGAAACTTCCTACTTTTAAACTCTGATAAGACTGAAATGATGGTTCTTGGTCCAGTGAGACATCGGCATCAATTTGACCAGTTAACGCTCAGCCTCGGCTTGTGTGTCATACATCACACTGACAAAGTGAGGAACCTTGGGGTAATTTTTGATCCTTCGTTGTCCTTTGGCCTCCACATTAGAAATATTACTAGGACTGCTTACTTCCACCTGCGAAATATAGCGATGATTCGTCCCATCCTGTCTATGGCTAATGCTGAGACCCTGATCCATGCATTTATCTCTTCTAGATTAGACTACTGTAATGTTCTATTTTCTGGTTTACTGCAGTCTAGCATTAGGGGTCTCCAGTTGGTTCAAAATGCTGCAGCCAGACTTTTGACACGAAGCAGAAAGTTCAACCACATTACACCAATTTTGGCATCCCTTCACTGGCTTCCTGTCCCAGTGAGATCAGATTTTAAGGTTCTGCTACTAACCTATAAAATTATTCATGGACTGGCACCTCCCTACCTCGCTGACCTAATTAAACCTTACGTACCGGCCCTTACGTTCTCAGGGTGCAGGACTACTTTGTGTCCCTAAGGTGAATAAGAAGTCTGCGGGTCACAGAGCTTTCTCTTATCATGCCCCTGTTCTGTGGAATGATCTCCCTGCGTCAATAAAACAGTCAGATTCTGTGGAGATTTTCAAGTCCAGACTTAAGACGCACTTACTTTCCCTTTCATATGGCTAGCATACTGGTACAGTTTTGTTTTACGCTTTTACTCTTTTAATTAATTTATTAATAATTGGAGCGGGCTGCGGCCTCAACTTGACCTAAATTCTGGGGTCTTTTACTGAAATTTAGGGCTAGTGGCCGGCGATCACCTTAGTATTTCTGTTTTTCTTGTTGTTTAATGCTGCCAAATTATACAGTATTTTTTGTCTATCTGATGCCTAATTCTGTTTTTTCTCTCTGTTTAAGGTGCAGCTCCATCCAGAGATGGGAGTTGTATTTGTGTTGGCGATCCTCCTGTCCTGTACGCCAATAGCATTTCTTGTATATTCGTCCGTGAACTGTTCTGTTATTTATGTTTGTAGCATGGCCCAAGCAGAGGGTCACCCCTTTGAGTCTGGTCTGCTTGAGGTTTCTTCCTCAGAGGGAGTTTTTCCTTACCACTGTTGCTCTGGGGGTTGGTAAGATTAGACCTTACCTGTGTGAAGCACTTTGAGGCAACTCTGTTGTGATTTGGCGCTATATAAATGAAAATAAATTGAAATTGAAATTAAATTCCCACACCCATCTCAACAATTTCTTCTCCTGCTCTCCTTCTCTGCCCACGTCTGCGCCCCATGAATGTCTGAATGCACACTCTACCACCTGTCCATCTTTATGTACCACTGGTCCTCTGGATTTAACCTGATTTTCTCTTTCCAAAACCTCATGTTAACGCCAATCCTTTTCTTAATCGTCTCTGTCTTCTAGCATTCCCTTTGTTGTACTTCCTGCCTGTCGTTTCACAAGACAATGCCATTTGCAAAAAAAAAAAAAAAAAAAAAAAAACGTGGAAGGTGGGCTGATTTTTAATAAGCAAAAGTCATCACATCCATAACCAGGTCCAAAAGGTCAGGGTTCAAAGACCTGCTCTGAGTTTAGCTCTACTGCTACAGCATGAAACAGTGAAGAAAATTATAATAAAGTTATTCATAAATCATTTTCTTTCATAAAAGTCTGACAGGTCATAACAATACACCAGCAGAAAAGTGGCATCATCTTTTCTGGGATCAAAAAAGACATCAGTGAATCAATGGGGATCGAGAACCAGTCCTTTCGCATTTTTCGATTCATGCATGTTTTTCTGAGTCCCATGTTGACGGCCAGTCTGACGTCATGATGCCAAACTCTGCCTCTAACAACAAACAAAACAGCTGTGATCGCACAGAAAACCTGCTTATTTCCAGAGAAAACTGAGCAAGCATCGATAAGGAAATCAATAATTGTATTGATAAAGAAAATTCCCATCCTGAGACAGCAAAACAACAACTGTTTATGTAATGTAAGCAATAGAAACGAAAACCAATAAATGTGACATGAGGTTTGCAGGGAGACATTTCATCTGCAGAGGTGAACCTACAGGTGGATCATGTACAAGACGGCCACAGCGCTCTGAACACCACTTTTCCTCCTTAGCCACCATTTTTTGTCTCACAGACAGACACCCAGACAGACAGACAAAGTCCTTGGAAAACATGTTCTAATAGATAAACTGTTTGTCTCACAACCGCAATCTATACTGATGAAACAAGAGCAACAGCAGGAAACGCAACAAAAACCATCTACCAGGCTATTATCAGTGAAAAATGACTGTCAGATTGTGCTGCTGGCTGCACCACGGCAAAGATTGACTCCATTACAGGTGACAAATCTGATTGGCACTTGGTGCTGAATGATTGTGTGTAAAGCACGCGTGTATGTGTGTGTGTTTTCTGCCAAAGAACCACTGCTGCTTTTGACCCGGTGACCTTGTTTCTATCATTACTTGCTGTTAACAGTTTGACCTACAACCTGCAGAATTTGTCCTCACTGCCACCTTCATCAAACTGACACATCACGTTGTTGTGCGTCTGTCCATCCGTGGATGTTGCATCTGAAATTGTTGGATGGAGTACAATGATGATGGTCCTTGGGTCAACGTTGAACTGAGCAAATTTCTTCTGGTCTTCTGAATCTACCTCAGAATATTTCCTCCAATCTCTTTCTTCAGTTTTTATAGCAATGTGAGGAAAGTTTTTGGTCACAAAGGTGGTTCTCTAAAGTTTAATAATAGAAATCTAGAATTGGTTCCACTTAAGAAGCATTCCAAATTCTTCAATCCATTAGAATACATATATACTCGTATGTTGCATCTTCTTAATTCCTCTTATCAATGCCAGCATGTTTTTCTGATAGTTCTGTGTTGCAAACTCTTGTCATAATTTCAGATACAACTTTGCTACACACAGAAAACATCTGGGGCCTCATGTACAAAGGCTGCATACACACAAAAATGTGGTGTACATCCGTCTCCATGCTAATGTTCAGATTTATCAAAAATGAAATGACCGCGGAAATGTGCGTTGTGTGACGAAAAAATCCTGGCTGGCGTACACACAAGGCATGTGGAGATCAACTGTAAGGAATTGGTATCCAGATACAAACATATGCAATATCAGTGCATCGATTCATTCAGTGTGCATTGAATTGCGTGGCATCGCTCGCCGCCTGCTTGCATCAATTTTTTCCGAGGTACACTGAATGCACCTCGGACGGTTCGGGACACCGGAGCATGTTTTTTTTTTTGGCTGCTTCTTCACACAAATTCTTTATGGAAGCCCAGTGGATTCTGGCCATGGGTGAGTTTGATGAATAGTATTATTATTATTATCTCCAAAAATACAAAGAAATATAAAAATTTTAAGCCTATACTGCCCATCCCTAGTCCACAGAAGCGAAGTGCAGTATGACACCAGGCAGTTGTATGTTCACACATCAAAATCCAGCACACCACTGTAAGGGTTTGTGCAGTATATAAACCATTAACGCTCCAAGGGCATTTTTTGGACAGTTCACTCACCTGGCATAAATGTTTTACTATTGATGTTAACAGCTCTCCCTGCATCCCACAATCAAGTTTTATGTCTCTTTTTTCCAGGATATTCTTTCATAATATATATGCTTTTGTTGTGTTTTATAAGTGTAATAAAGGTTTACAATAAAAATAAAGGAAAAAGTAAAGCGGAAAATAATTTTCCACACGCAAACTATAGAAACAGAGTAATCCAGTAACATTCAAATGCATACTAGCGGAGCAATCCTGATAGTTACACACTCTTTGAGCACGTGAGATTGTCATGCGAGGCTCTCTGTCTGCTTTCACTTTCGCTGTGCGTAATGGTGCAGGGCGCACTGGAGGAGTTAGGGGGCTATTCAAACGGGCCAACTAGTAAGATATCACTCCTGAAAACAATCTTTGGTTTATCACGTGAGGTAAATGTGCCCTACGATTGGATTTTGGAAAACCATGTGACGGTGAACCAATTCCGATTGGACACTCATACTGCGCACGTCATCACACAGTTTCTATGATGAGTACAAAGATGGCCGGCGGTGGATCGAAAGTCCGCGGAGTTAACTTTTTAGCAAAAAAAAAGTAGCAAGTTTCTATCTCATATCAAAGTTATTTATAATTTACTAAAGCTTGGTTCTGGCGGTTCATTGTGCTGCACTTGGGTGCCCTTCTACTGTCCTCGTTCTCATTTCTCCTGGGGTTTTGCATCCTGGACCCCCTTCCCATTGAGTTGCATGCAATCACCTGTGTGGCTCCTGGCAGCCGGAGTGGTCCACGTCATATGGTAAGGTTCTGTACTTCTGTCTTGGCCCAACACACCAGCCACAGTAGTGATGGGATATTTACCTGAGATCTGGGTCTCTGTGTGTGGATGGTCAAGTGTTTGTAGCCGTCACCACAGTTCAGTTTTGGGTGTTCCCGAGGAGATCAAGACTCTGATGTCCTAGAATAGGGTATGGATGCTCACTAAATAGACAACAATGTTGTCACTGCTTGTTTATGTGTGGTCATTTGTCCTGGTATGTTGTATCGTTGGGGTTCCGCCTTTTTGGTGTCACATATTTCATCACCTTACAGTTAATACTGTCACCACTTGTCTTTCTTTCTTGTGTGTCTTCATGTTGTTTTGGTGGTCAGCCCTTCATGATAGAAGTTATATGTTAGCTTTAAATAAAATGTTATAGGCTGATCAGTTAGGGCAGGTGAAGGTCACACACGCACACCATGTTCACTGGTGCAGGGTTAGGGTTAGCACTACATGCTATCTGTTGCAAGAACAAACTGCATATATGTATATAAATGGTTCTGCCAGTTTGGCATTTACCATCATAATATATGCAGACAGGGTAAGAAAAAACAAAAACAGAAAGATGTGGAGCAAAATGGAAAACCACCATTCAAATGGATCAAAGAATAGCCAGAATGGCAAAGACTCAGTCAATAATCAGTTCCAGGATGATCAAAGAAGGTCTAAAGTTACCTGTGAGTACTGTAACAACTAGAAGATGCCTATGTGAAGCCACGCTGTGGGCAAGAAGCCCCCACAAAGTCCCATTGTTGAAAAAAGTACGTGCTGAAGAAGTTACAATTTGCCAAAGAACACACTGACTGGCCTAAAGAGAAACATTTTGTGGACTGATGAAAGCAAGATTGTTCTTTTTGGACCTCAGGGCTGCTAACAGTTTGTCAGATGATCCCCAAAAATATAATTCAAGCCAGAGTACACTGTGAAGACAGTGAAGCGTGGTGGAGCAAGCCTCATGATATTAGGATGTTTCTCATACTGTGGTGTCGGGCCTACTTATCACATACCAGGAATTATGGATCCATTTGAATACGTTGAAAAACTTCAAGGAGGTCATGTTGCCTTATGCCGAATAGGAAATGCTCTGGTGTTTCAACAAGACAACAACCCCAAACACACCAGCAAGCGATCAGCATCTTGGTTCCAGACCAACAATATTTACGTTATGGAGTGGCCAGCCCAGTCCTGGGACCTTAATCCAATAGAAAACTTGTGGGGTGACATCATAAGTGCTGTTTCTGAGGCAAAACCAAGAAATGCAGAGGAATTGTGAAATGTAGTCCAAGCCTCCTGGGATGGAACACCTGTTCACAGGTACCAGGAATTGGACGACTCCATGCAACACACAAGCTGTTCTCAGAAATAACGTGATACAACTACACAGGAAATTTTGCTGAGTAAAATTTACTCTGCTGGGACAACATTTGGTCCCAGTCTGAATAGAGTTTTCTCTACCATGGGGCTAAATCAACTCAACATAGTGTAAAATCAACCCTTATTGGAGTAAAACCACTTGCATTGACTTGACGGTGCATGCGTTCCGTCCCGACAAACCGCCCGGGGAACGGCCCTGGCAATTTGTCGGGCTGCCCCGGTGGCCCTGGTGGGTGCCCTTCCTGGCCCCTGGGCCCTTCTATTGTCCTTTTTCTTCTTGTTTCTCCTGGGGTTTTGCATCCTGGACCCCTTTCCATCGAGATGCATGCAATCACCTGTGTGGCTGCTGGCATGCCAAAGTGCTCCACATCATATGGTAAGGTTCTGTACTTCTGTCTTGGCCCAACACACCAGCCAAAGTAGTGATGGGATATTTAGCTGTGATCTGTGTTGCAGAACAAATGGTCCACCCTAAAACTTGATCCACCCTGCCTTCACTGTGCTTGAGTCATCAGCCACGGTTCACCGATTAGCACCTCGTTTCTGCTTAAAACTGCACTCGGGTCATCATCTATCTCAGTGACAGATATCAGATGCTTATACAACAATCATATGCACATAAATTCAGCATTATTTCATCATAAAAGGTGGAGGAAGCGATCACAGCGCCAAAGCTACACAAGCTGTTAGCTGATGCGTTCACTGACCGTCCGCCATTTCAAAGCATCATGGATTTGTAATTTCTCCTGGCTCTTTATGTAATTTACTACCCTTACTAAGAACCAAACCATGTTCTGGGACCCTCACAGTGTCCATCTTGTGAAAGGCCCAGAAAATGGGTCATACAGCACTTTTTATACAATGTGGGCGTTTACAGTGGGTGTAGTTTAGTCTCACATTTCTAATGTTACTGGCTCTCACAGATAGGGGGAGTCATCCCTGTATCTAAAACTTAGACATAAGTGATGGAAGTAAAACTTAACTCTTATGTTTGAACGTTAAACCAGATCCCAGAGACTTCCAATCAAATAGCAAAAGCAAATCCTTGACAACTAACATAAAATAAAGACTTAGCACAGATATTATCTAACAGATTCACGCCTCGTTTCTGCTTAAAACAGCCTTGTTCCTGCTTAAAACTGACTTTATAATGATTTAAGAGGTTTTACTTTTATCATCTGAGGATTAATAATCACATTAATCCATTTGATCGCTTTGTGTGAAGAGTCTGTCCACAGAGTGTCTGAGCTCTGAAATGACACATACGCAGTGGAAGCAGGGTGGGGGGGAGATGAGTTTCAGTCGGTGACAATGGTAGAGCTGATTAGAGAGTGTTTTTGTTTTTTTACTCCATTTAGACTGGTATAAAATGTTATCCCAGCAGAGTAAATTTTACTCAGCAAAATTTACTGTGTAAATATTAGTTGTGATTCATAGGAAAACTAAATCTTCAACCATTTCTCAGTTTTCAGTTTATACAGTAAATGTTTGAGTTTGTAAAGAAAAATGCAGACACTGCTATTCTTTGAACAGCCTAATATTACTTTTCTATCACCTTTGGTAAAGTAATAAATTTGATCAATTTTTCTTCAAATTTTGATTTGGAATATAATGTGCAGTGTTCTCAATGAATTTGTGTGAATGGAAATAAAAGCTCTTATCAGAATATGAAGCTTTATTCACCTTTTTAAAACACTTCTATTATTTTGAACACAACTGTGTGTGCTGGGTGATGTTTAAATGTGGCGTGCCATGGTGCACAACAGGAAACACCTATTCAAAAAGAAGAGAAAACCAAAAATCTAAAGTCAAACAGCCTTTCGCCTTTGTGAAGCACCACAATAAGAGAACAGCAACATGAAACTGTCCATGCATTCAAATGTCTATATTCAAAGATAATCAGGATGCAGAACAGACATCACGTAGCAAAATGCACGAGCGCACGCGCACACACACACACACACACACGGGTGCAGTGCATTCACTCCCTGCCTGCATGCCCTTCACACATGTACACATTTAAGTGTCCAAAACAACTCAATGGTTAAATCGCAGAACAAAAGGAGGCTCCAGTCAGCAGGCTTTAGTCGGCAGCACGGAGGCACGGCAGGCAGCTTTGTTCCAGCAGGAAGAAGTCAGAGCTCAATAGCAGGTCTGTGAGCGCTGGTGTCAGCCTGACGCTGGCCAGTTCCTGCACGCCTCCAAAACACTCTAAAGACCGCCGGTCAGGACAAAGCCAGCAGAAGGAAGTGAATTTCTGTCACTGAGTTCAAATGAACCACATCAGTGCAAATCAAAGAGGGGCAGAAAGCTCCTTTTGCTGCAGGATTTGGTTCTGAGGCGGCAGCAGCCACAAGATGGAAACAAAGGTGGCGTGCAGCACCTGTGGCCATTTTCCTCACTGAAAGACACCAGCTTACGAACCAACAATGAAATGAGTAGAGATCTGTCTGCACTCGTCTGTCTGCGCTCGTGTCACGGTTTCCCAGCCTCCCTGTGAGCTACATTAAACGCTACTGGCCTTTTTTTCTATTCAAGTCTGCACACACACGTGCAAGCAGCTGGGTTGAGGCTGTTTGTAAAGAAGTGCAGCATCAAACATTCTACTGCACTGACAGGCCGGGTCACAACACAACATGGGCGCGCTCCCAGCAACACCAAGAAAAGGAGGATTTTTCGGAGGCATCTGTGATCTATGCATGGGGAAAATACACTCCACATGCCAAAAGCTTTTTGTCAAACACACCTGCATTAGCACCAGCCACACACACACACACACACACACACACTACCCTCTCCTCTCTTCAAGGTCAGCGCCGGCCTGAATACACATACATAAAGAAGCAGATCATGTAGCTTTCATCACACATCCACCCGCTTCACTCCCAAAGATCAAAATTATGCATTATGGAAGCTGTCTGATCTGTGCATGTGCATGAAGGTGTCACTGTGCATGATGTGTAGTTTGTGGAAATGCCGGTATGTTTTAAGAAATGTGCGTTCAGAAATTATTTAAAAACAAGAAGTACTTGAATTGCATCAAGTCCTGACAGGTTTTAGACACAAATGTTTTTGAATAACAAGAGTTTGCAAATCACCAACCAAATCATCATATCCCTGTCAGCACAATGCATATACTGGATGTGAATATAAAATATGGGTTTTACAAAGATTTATGCATCCGATTTGCGTCATCATATTATACATGCATTCTGCACATAAAATTTCTTTCATGAAGTATTCTGAAGTAAATGCTGTTCTATACTAGATCCCTTAGTGAAATTCTATTGTATGTGCATTAATGGTAAAATGTCCACCAGGTGGACATGTCGCTCCATTTCAAGAACCTCGTAACATGATGACAACATATTGAGGTTTCTTATCATAAAATAAGAAAAATTTCCAAAAGGAGTGTTTTGTTGCTCAGAGGCACACGGGTGTGGCCACATGAAGTGAGTGCAAACAACATCGGACCACTGACCAAACGTCACTGGCACGACTGTTTAATATTATTGTTAACACGTTCATAATCCAGTCTTCATTTCATTCAGCAACATTTGGGTTAAAAAATGGTCTGGTTTGTCAACTCATTGATGACTGTGAATCTTTTTCAGTGCACAGTAGCCGCAAAATATTTCCTTTTCCGCCTCCATGAAAATCGTACCATGTGTGCATTATGACTGTCCAAGGCCATGTCAAACAGCTGGAGACATTCCACATCACATCTCTCCAGCGCATCATGGGAGTGATCTGGGAGGACTGAGTGCATCATGTGGAGATCCTAGCATGGGACAGCATGACCAGCATCTAGGCGTACATCATCACTGGACAACTGCCATTGCCAAAATTGCTGGATGTTCACAGAGTGCTGTGTCAAAGCATGTTCATTGAAAGTTGATTGAAAAGGAAAAATGTGGTTGGAAAAGATGCACAAGCAACAGTTCAATACAGATGAGCTAAGGGCAGTGATCAAAGCAACAGGGGCTTCCATAACACCTCAGTAGTGCCACAGGCTGATCGCCTCCTCGCCACACTGGTGCAGGAATTCATTCAAAATGAGCCCCATAAATGAAATGCATAAATGTACATACGTACTTTCAGAGGTTCAGAATTTCTGTATTATAGTCCTATTCGTTTACTGATCTTTTTCAATATTGTCACAATTTATTATGCTTTTTTCTATTTTTTGAGTAGTATTTTTTTTTAATAAAAATTTTATTTAAACTTCGTATGAAATAAAGCAAATAAATATATTCCACTTTTTCCACAATATTCAAATTTTTTCGATGCACCTATGTGTCTGCTTGGCGACTGAGCACGTTTGATGACTGTGCACGCGTGATGAATGTGTTGTGTGTGCTTGGAGACTTGTGCGTACGTGTGGTGACTGCGTGCAAGCAAGGTGAAGTGGCCACAAGGACAAACGGCGTTCACGGGTTGCACTGCAGAGCGGGCAGGACACACTGAAGAGTCCTCAGCGTAATGAGCAGCACAGAGCAGAGTGCCTGCTCTCTTATAGCAACAAGGTGTGAATTACAGCTGTTCATAACACAGCGGGATAGGCCAAGCACTCAGACTATGTGACATCATCACACTGCTGTAAAGATGAATGATGAGCAGCAGCAGGTCAAATAAAAATGAAAGCAAACAGGAGGCTGATGATTGATGGGAGTCCATATAATTAGCTGATCGATAGGAGATTTAAGACTCAGCGTGAAAGCATGTGCGTCGGCCGCACTTTCCATTTAATCTAAAGCTACTAGATGAGTAAACTGGCTCGGGAGCCATGTCCACCACTGACAGACGGAAATAAATCGACAGTTAAGCTCTTCTTTATTCCTGCAATTATTACTGTTTTCTTACACCGTCTACAACTGCACAGCTATAAAAACAGAAAACGAAAGTTTCACTGATTTTATTTTCTAATAGTGGTTTCCAACTACCCAGGCAGGACAGCAGGTGGTCCACATAACATTTACTCAAGTGCAGCTTTGGGAAATAAATAATCCTAGAACGTTGAACGCTATATGAACGGCAATGAACGTGGTGTAGTGTGTTTCATTGGCTCCTGAAGGTAACATGAAGTACTTTTGGGTTTATTCACACAAAGGAATTTTGTTTTAAAAGTGAAGTGCAGTCACATGATGTGTGTTTATTTATTTAGGGTTTTGTGTGCCAGTCTTTTTGGGGTCTATACCAGATCACAGTATTGTCAAAGTGCCGGTAAAAGAGGTTCTGTACGTGTACCAGTAATCCCATCCCCAAAACTTGACATACGTATCAATGCTGGATGTGGTGAGCAGTTAGTCTGCAGTTTGGTGCAGCAGCTTAGAACTGGAAAAAACAAAAAAGGGTATGTCCAGTCTCTCCCTACACCTGCTGGGATAGGTACCAGCTTGCCGTGACACTTGATTGGAGTAGCCCCCGTTACACAGGGATGGGGTCCATTCAGTGGTCCTTGTGTGGTCATGAAATCGCACAGAATGCCACAGGCTGCCGAAGAGCCCCACAGAACCTTACTAGGGCCACTCGGGATCTGATGGCAATGATCACTGTGAAGTATGAAGCGGTACCAGTCTTCCATAAAACAGTCGCCAACACTGAAGGACACTCAAATACCACACAGGCCACACACAAGCACCCCACAGAGCACCCCGTGACCACCGAAAAGGCTCACAACGACTGCACCATTTTTGCTGTGGTGACAGCAGATCAGCCACTGTCAGAGTGACACGAGTTTGTACGTGAACTCAGGAAAAAAAAACAGGATCATTTCAGTATCACAACCAACGATGTGCAATGATCACAGCTGTGTGCTGTAATTTTTATGAATAATGTAATAATAATCATGAGGAGAGATTTGTCTTCTATTTTTCCTGCGGCTGATGGTTCATTCTGGAGTTCTGCTTCATTGTAAATTCAGAACAAACTGACATGCAGCTCAGCTGCCACCGAAAGCGTGCGTCACCTCAGACATGTGAGACAAGTAATCTGCACCCCAATTACTGTTATGATGAAAACCTGTAGCACTAACTAACTACAAAGGTGTCACCATGGAAGACAAAATGAGTCAAATATGTACTGTGCGCATTAAGTTTGGATTATGTGTGCGTGTTCATTCCCCCCACTGTTATGCGCCTAACAGCACCAGCATGAAAACACATCACGTGGAAGGTTATAGGAAGATTAACTTCATTGTGGACTCACCACAGTTTTGTCCTTTTATCAATGAATTGTAGAAAGGCTTACTCAAAACTTAAGAAAATAATTAGTAGTTATTATACAAATAATGAATGTTTATGAGTTCAATGGTACGAATATTTCATGAGGTGAAAGCTGGAACATACCATTCAATGTTGAATGGTATGTTCCAGCTTTCACCGGATCAAATCATCATCTCGCTTGTGTCCTTTGCGCTCACACAACCGGGTCAGCGCTTGTGCATGTGTGTACTTCAAAAAAATAAATAAATAAATAAAATAAACAGTGTGTACATCCTCAGTGTGTAGCGAAAAAAAAAAAAAAAAAAATCACATCAGAAATGAGTCCAGCTTTTCATTCTACCTTCGTGCTAACAGCCTCCAGACAGCGTGGTGGATTTGTTTTTTGTGTGTGCGCGTGCCTTGTGTGTGTGTGTGTGTGTGTGTGTGTGTGTGTGTGTGTGTGTGTGTGTGTGTGTGTGTGTGTGTGTGAGGATCTGGTTACACATTTGTGGATCTAATTACAGACAGATTTTTTTTTTACACATTTGTGGATCTAATTACACATTTGTGGATCTGATTACAGACACACTGATTTTTTTACACATTTGTGGATCTGATTACACGTTTGTGGATCTAATTACACATTTGTGGATCTGGTTATGCATTTGTGGATCTAATTACAGACACAGATTTTTTACACATTTGTGGATCTAATTACAGAGAGATTTTTTTACACATTTGTGGATCTAATTGCAGACAGATTTTTTTATACATTTGTGGATCTGCAATGGTACCAAACGTATGAAAACAAATTTGCACTCTAAATGCAATGCAACACAAATGTGACGAATAATCCATGTCATGTGACATACAAAGCACCAATCAAATGACAAGGATCCACTCAGCCGTTATATAAACACTAATGAAGATATGGTTATGAATGCTAGTATATTCAATTTATGCTAATACATATCCTTAAATTGTGAGGATTTGACCATTTTCTTTTGAGTCTTAAGCCCCTTTCACACTAGACCTGCTTTGAGTTGCTTCATGCGGCGTCATGATGACGCAGAAATATCTGTGTCAGGTGCCCACAGCAGGGGGACAGAGAGGAGGTGAGAATGCAGAGGAGGATCTGCAGCCAGACTGTGCACTCTGATTTCTCTTCTAGTTTATATTTGTTCTTGTGCAGGGCTGCAGGTCTGATTTCTGTTATATCTGATCTTTCTTCCTTTGACCGTGAGCTGTGAGCGCATCACGAACCGTCCGTAAGTAAATGTGGAGACGTCTGGAGATATACTGGATGTGGACATGTCCTGTCTCTGGCAATCAGTCTGTGAGCAGGACGTATGTCCTTTTTTATCCTTTATTTAAACACAATTATGAGAGAGTTTGAGGTAAGAGCGAGGAACTGCAGCAGCCAGGCCGAGCATTTTTTTTTTCTGTGCTCTTTGAGTGTGTAGTTTTACTGCATTGTGTACACGGTATAAAAACAATCCTGTGTGATTTATACTTCGGGAACAATGGAACACAACAGGAATCATAAACTGGTGTCAGGTAACGTTGTGTTGTGAGGGTATGGCTTCCAGTCATGTTGAGTATCGTTGCTTTGTCCTGACTTGTGTTGAAACCATTTCCTTTCTGCGCCCTGTGCTCGGCACAGAAAAAAATTAAACATGTTTAATTTTTGGCGTCCGATTTGCTTTGTCCTTTGCGTCCGTTGTGGTGTTGAGCTACATTGTCTCGGCACTAGGTTGCATCCACGTGGCGTCATCATGATGCTGCACGACGCAACTCAAAGTGGACCCTGTGTGAAAGGGGCTTCAGATTGAACATGGCTGACCTGCTTGCTTCTCACACATAATCAATCTACTTTAAAAGAGCGGCTCATTCTTCCACTGCTGGCTAGTTCCTTGACAGACCTCCTGTGATGGCTACACCCAGCCTCGCCACCTGTTTTTCCCCACACCTGTGGTACATTTTGGACTGTTTGGTCAGACCCCTGGGTTTTGTAGTTTGATTCTTCTCCATATGGTAAATACGAGGTCTATTAGATAAGAAACCGACACTATTTTTTTTTTAACTATATGGATTTGAATGACGTGCGATTTCACCAATCATGCTTGAACCCTCGTGCGCATGCGTGAGTTTTTTCACGCGTGTTGGTGACGTCATTTCCCTGTGGGCAGGCCTTGAGTGAGATGTGGTTCAGCCCTCTCGGCTGAATTCCTTTGTTTCACACGCTGCTCGAGACGGCGTGCGTTGCTTTATCAAAATTTTTTCTGGACCTGTGAGGAATATCCGAGTGGACACTATTCGAGAAATTTATCTGGTTTTCGGTGAAAGGTTTAACGGCTGATGAGAGATTATGGGGTGTTTCTGTTGCTGTAAGGACTTCCCACGGAGCGGGATGTCGTGCAGCGCTTCCAGGCGCCGTCGTCGGCCTATTTCGACCTGAAAACATCCTAATTTAAGGCTTAATTCACCCAGGACGTCGTGAGAGAACAGAGAAGATTCAGAAGAGGCTGGCATGAGGACTTTATGCAGACATTCCACTGTTTAAGGACATTTTTTAATGAAAGATGTGCGCGCAAATTCGAATCTGTGTGCGCCGCGACAGAAAAAACACCTCCGTGTTGAAAACCATTTGTAAAATTCAGGCGGCTTTTGATGGCTTTCAACAAGTGAGTAACTGAGAAATTGTTTAACAGCTGGGCATGTTCCAACTTGTCCGTTAAGGTTTCCAACGGAGGTGTTTTTCCTGTCACAACCCCCTGCGGTCGGGTCCGGCCCGACATGCGACTCTGCCCGCACGTTCTTTCATTACAAAATGTCCGTTAATGGAATGTCCGAATAAACTCCTCATGCCGACTTCTTCTGAAAGTTCTCTGTTCTCTGACGACTTCCTGGGTCAACAGAGCCTGAAATGTGGAAGTTTTCAACTTGAAACGGCGAGATGCTGCCGCCTCGAAGCGCAGATCGCCGTCAGGCACCGTGGGCCGTCCTTAAAGCGACACTACCAGACCAAAATCTCTCATCAGCTGTTAAAATTTTTACCGAAAACCAGCTGAATTTATCGAATGGTGTCCACTCAGTTGTGCCTTACAGGTTTTGAAAAATTTTTTATCAAACAAAGCAGCAGTCTGAGCCATTCCTAAACAATGAAAAAAAAAATAAAAATAAAAAAATAAAAATCGACGAGAGGGTGGGCGACTCCTCACTCAAAGACTGCCCACAGGCGAATGACGTAACCGACAAGCGTGAAAAAACTCTCACATGCCCACGAGGGTTCAAGCATGTCTGATGTAATCACACGTGATTCAAATCCATATGGTTTTTGAAAAAAATAATAAGGTTGAATACTTTTCTAACAGACCTCGTATGAGGAGTGACTGAAAAGTTTTGAGATTAACCCAGGAAAAGTAAAATTCAAAAAATGGAGAACCACATCCTACGTTTTTGTATAATTACTTCACCTAGTCGGTGTGTGGTTGTCTGTATTTTGGGGTCCAGTTTATTCATCTGCGTAACATAAATATTACACACTCTAACTTTAAAGAGGCATTCATACTGGTATATGTAAACTGTTCAAAGAAAACTGTCTTGTAACTGTTACTTTTACATCACTTTTTGCCACACAAAATAAAATAGCCAATATGACTGGCCTAACACATATATTCCTAGGTAAAAATGTTATGTAGGGCTAATTAAATTTGAATATATATTGAGTATGTAAACTCCTGAAATAAAGTAAATCCACATCCACAACCTGCAGATACGCTCGTTACAATGAATAAATAAATAAAACATTCTGAAAGTGCCACCCAGGCCCAGGTTTGATTTGGTTTTGGATATAATCTGCTCTCGCTGCAACAGCCGGCTTCTTGACCATCTGCATTTAAAAGCAGTTAAAACGGCACCTTGTACCTTTTACAAATGTGAGCTGCTCTAATGAGGAAGGTGACAACAACCCCTCCACCTGCCAGCACTCACATGAGTTTTTCTCTGCATGTGATTACTGCAGGAAACTATTCAAGATCTGCGTTCGCCGACTGGCATTGTGGGATTTCATTATGGTCGCAGCACGAGAAGGCATAATCTTTCCTTCCTGCACGGCGCCGCAGCACCCCTGAACCCTGAGCTCTTCCTACACGCACACAACCACAAGGCCGCCTCAGCGTGTTTCCATGGTTTTTCTCCCTCATCCTGATTTGTCACATCGCACACATTTCTGCTGCTTTGATGTTCAGAGTCAATCCACAGAATAAAAATCACACTCGGGCACATGTTCACACAAACGCAGCGTCACTGCTCTATCGGATGCTAATCCCACCGCTCGCTTTAGCTTTCTCACCGCCAAACTCCAGGTAACATCTTCATTGCACTGCCACCTCTCCTACACGAGTCTGGTGATCAAGTGACAACATCCAATAATCCAGTCGCCCCGCCGGCTTTGGCCAATAGATGTGGCAGCGTGACCGAGTGAGCCAAACCTGTCAGGACCGGACATGCAGAACAAATTACTGTCCACCTCATGTCTTCATGAATTATACTTGGAAACAGTCCAAACAGACAAACAAACACAAGCTGTCGCTGTGTTTGTCTCTGATGTGCTGTCACAGAGGAAAAAAAAAGAGTGGCCAAAATGCATAAATTGAGCTGCTGCTGCTGCTGCTTTGTCATGCAACTAAAAAGCTTCTTTATTTCCCCTCATCTGCTCGATATGTGAAAGAGGAGGGATGCTGATTGTTTTCTTTTGACTCTCAAGCTGAGATCCACTGGTGCCATTTAATGAACATCATGTTAAATCTGTATTGTTACTGTTTGTTTTGAGGCAGCAAAAACTGCTGCAACAAATTCTTTCGAATTGACAACACTACTTCTGTTTGCCCGCATAGATGTCCTGTTCAAGTTTTTTTTTTTTTTTTTTGGCCCAGACCCCAATCTAACTCATTTAATATTGAGTATCTGCCAATAGTCATATTTTCCAAGATATTATATTTGCACAGAGCGCACTAGAAGCACATTAAAGTCAATCCAATATATAAGCTTGACAACTGCAATGCATTAATAAAACAAAGGCAATCAGAGGTTTCTGACATCCACGGATCCAGATCACCTCCAAAATTCAGTGGCGTCTTCCTTGACTTAATATTTATCTGTGGTACAAATTTGGTGAGAATCCGTAAAGTAGTTCATTATCAATATATAGTTGCTGGTTAATTTAATAATAATTTATTCCTTGTAACTCTGCAGACTAGGAACAGAGCCAAAAATCTGAAAATCTTCCTGGAACAACACTGTAAAGCTACAAGCATAAACATGCTTGCAGCTTTGGAAATCAGTGGAATCCAAATAACTTTGAATTTCAAACTGACTTCAGAGCAGCAAGCACCAGGACATGAAATTTTTTAACAAATAACTCACTTTCCTCAGGAAGCGACGTTTTGTTTGTTTCTAACACATGACAGTATGTACAAGGGTGATTCTTTAACTATGGGCACTATTGGCCTTGTAAATGTAATTTCCACCACACCATTGCCTTACAATATAAAGCGCCTTGGGGCAACTGTTTGTTGTGATTTGGCGCTATATACATGTGCTCTGATGTCACTGTTTATCTCCATAGAAACTACCCAAACAATCTTTCATACAAACTGTTTAAAGGGACATTACAGTGTTGTGGTGGAAATTACGGCAATAGTGTGGGACAACTACATTTTGTTTAAAAAAAAATCACAACAGTTGTATGACATTGAATACCCCAATTATGTTTTGATTATTTTACTGATATTTTATTCAGAGATATTTTAAAACATTAGAAAAAACATTTCTTTACCATTCATTTTTATCATTGAAGATCAAAAGTCTGGGTGTGGGACAAGCACAAAACGGCAATATTTGCATATAATGATGCTGAAAAAAGGTGAAAAAGTCATCATAGACTACTAGAACAAAGTTCTTAACACACTTTCATTGTAAAGATAACTATAAAAGTGTGAAATTTCCCCTTTTTTTCTGTTTTTCATACAATATGATCAAAGGACATAATAAGTGCCCATAGTCTAAGAATCACCCACAAATACGGGTGCTACAAACAGTAATTTCGTCAAATGGTAGTTAATGTGCATCTTGTGTTGCATAATGTTAAGATTATATAGGAACACAAGGAAATAAAGGGCAGAAATGTTTGATTTGATTGTTTTGTTGCACAGATCTGATGTTACTACTTTTCTACAGGAAGGACTTGTGAGTGATTATTAATTTAATTGCCTTATTAGACTAATGAGGTATCCAGGCAACAGGTCTTATTCAGACACACTGTCGCGTGGAGCGCTGGGGTGGAAAACATCACTGCCATGACAAAGTGAACACACTGCTGTCAGGCTGCCTGAAAGGCGGCAGATCATGAGCCTTTGTTGTCGGTCGTAAGTCAGAACAAAGCGGCGAGATAAATGTAAAAACATTACATTCAGTCAGTCGGCTTCCGTTGACTTCAGAGTCATTGTCAGAATTTTCTCCAACGTGTCAGTGCAAACTGCGCCAAAGCTTTATTAGCTATGCAAATAACTATTTTTTTCACAACCAATGAAAATGAGACCACGATAGAGCACAAAGAGTGCAGTAATTTTACTTTCTACCTGCATTTGACAAACATCAGAAGTAGCACGGTGCCCCTTGTTTATTACTATTAAAATGTTGTGTTCCATTGTGTTGTGTTAACTTTTTTCAGCGGTCTGTGGTTATATTTTGCTGAGTGCTAATAAAAGCTTTGTGGGTTAGTGCAGTTAAAAGCAACTTTGATAGCAAAGAGTTGTGATAAGTGTAACTCTGAGGTGGCTCTGATCTATTTATGACTATAAGATCTTGTTTTAGTTAAGTTTATAGACAATCACAACATCCACCCCATCCTGTGTCACACTCAAAGATTCAGATCCTGTGTGGAGTCTGCCGAAACATTAACTAACCCAATATGGACCTTTTTTGAGCATTTTAAGCAAAAGCAAATTGTTTCAGAATCTGAAAATGGAAAGATTTGACACACAAACCTCGTTAAGACCATTAGGCAGCTTTTCATATTGGTGATGGACACATTTTACTAAAAATTGTACAAATTCAAGCTGGATTTCAAAAAATGTTTTGTTAAATACCAAATGGAACTGGATTGAGAACCACAGCTTTTGGGGTAAAATAACTGCTCCACTGTACTGGGGAACACTTTTGTGAGCATCGCCTTGGCCTTCTCCAGCTGCTGGGGTCCTCAACACTAAGACACCTGCCTATTGATTTATGGCCAGGAAAATGCACAGGGCCAAAATGCCGTTCCTGATGTTCCCTCACAATGCAAGTGATATTCTTCATCTTGATCTTCCTAATGGAGCTGTTACACAGGACACTGGCAGTTGTGTGACTTAAAACCTGCCCGGACTTTGAGTGGTTTGCAGTCATATTTCCTCACTGTGCATACACGCTGAGAGAGAGAGAGAGAGAGAGAGAGAGAGAGAGAGAGAGAGAGAGAGAGAGAGAGAGAGAGCTCCATGACGCAACAGGCTGACATGCAGATGGATTTTATACACTGGAAAAAGTCAGAAGACATTATTTCCAGGAGTTAATGGATTTTATTAACATGCCACAATCATGAGAGAACTGGAGGAGGTGAAAGAAAACTGCACACTGCAGCGCGATGGCACACGCGATCCATGCATGAGAAGTGGACGTAGAAATGTCTTCTTGCTAGCGATCAGACCATGAGCAGGAGTTAATGGACTTTTATTTAACTTGCCACAATTCTGAGAGAACTGGAGGAGGTGAAAGCAAGCAGAGCTGCATCTGGCGGTCGCACGTGATCCATCCGTGAGGAGTGAATGGTGGACATGTGCTCTCGCTGGCGATCTGTCTGTTAGAAGTTAACCTGGACGTGGAAATGTCCTCTTGGCTCTTGGCTCAAGCTTGGCTTGCCTCTTCTTCTGTGGTTTTGAAGCTTCACTGTCAGCAAAATCCAGTGGGATGAATAAAATCTATCAATTGAGGTTTGTACTGATAAAAGGATTTTTTGCCCTGGTATGTAGAATTGTGGAGGCTTGATGTAAAGTAGTGCAGTGTTGTGTAGATTGACATACAGATGCAGAGTGTTGTGTAGACCTTGTTACAAACTGCGTACTTTCTGTGTCCAGTGCTCTATGTCGCGTAGCTCTCAGCATACTGCTGCAAAGGGAGCAAAAACTCGCCGTAGAGCTGCTTAACTCAGCGTAGTCAATATGCTGCAATACGCAACTCTCCGGTGGCCCCGGTGTGAAAGGGCCTTTGTGCCAAAATTTTAACCTTGGCCCATAACCTTGACTTTTAACCAATTTTCTCAAAAATCCAATCACTTTGTCCTTGGCTGCCTCTCAATTATTCCACCAAATTTGGTACAAATTGAATCAAAACTCTAAATTATAAAAAGGTATATACACACACAAACACACCAAACCAGCACATGATGACCTCACATGGAACACTGACCTCTCATTGATTGATTTTTATTTGTATAAAATGTAAACATCTGTAAGATAATACAGTATAAAAATGTATTAAATAAACATGGATACATAAATATACAGGGTAACACAAAAAAGCATAAAGTGCTTGTTTCCATTGTGGCCAACCTCAGTCATGAGGTTTCCGGTCACCAGTGTGTATCAGAAACACCCAACTGAGAAGGACGTGACGTCCTGTAGCCGCGGTTAAGGCTGAGGTTTGAGAGGTTGGGCTATGACATCATGGTTTCACAAAAGTAGCATATCAGCTGTACACATGAAAATGCAAAAGTGGCATTTTGAGATTTATTACTATGGTGCAGTAGTTATCGCTTGTGCATCTCACGTGACAGATTAGATCAGTGACATTCTGCAGTGTCTCTGAGTTGATGTTTGCTCATTATCATGAAAATGTGTATGTTTGATGTGTTGGATGAAACTGCAGATGGTCTGCACAGTTTGGACAAACTTCCACTTAGCAAAGACGCTCCATCTTCTGTGCACAGAGCGATTAGTCTGTCCAGTCTGTCCACAGCGTCCAGGGACACCAACAGGACAGCTCAGTCCTTACTCTTCCAAAGGCTGTCGAATCCTGTCTAAGGTCAAAAGAAAACATACAGTACTGCACAAGTGTTTGTGGTATATTTAATGTTTTAAACAATTTTAAAATGACTATACAAAATATCTAGTATTTGGAAAGAGTGTAATTTTTGCCCTGAATCACGTTACCGTCGATGAGGTGTCACACCAACATGAAACATTCATGACTAATAAAGTTAGGAGGGGGAAAACGTGGCAAAAATAAGACGCGCAACTGTTCAACATACTTTACACAAGACAGCAGTTTAACTCGTCTACATCTGGAGACAAGAGGGATAGAATTCAAAGAATTGTTGATAATGAAAAACTGGAATTGACAACATTTAAATACACGGATCATAATTTACTGGACTTGGAGCATGATATAGAGCCGGACAATAATTTTTTCTCAAACATCAATGACAGCTGTTGCTATTACACAGATGAACAGTTCAATCAGACCATTAAAACAGATAATAAATTATCAATAATTCATTTCAACAGCTGAAGTCTGTATACAAACTTTAATAACATCAAGGAATATTTAAGTCAATAAAAAAAAAGGTTCAATATAATTGCTATATCAGAAACATGGATCAACGCAGATAAAAGAATGGATCTTGAACTGGATGAATATGAATTTAACTGTGTAAACAGAAAGAATAAGAGTGGAGGAGGAGCGGCTGTGTATGTGAATAATATCATGGATTATAAAGTAGTAGAAAATATGACAGTTGTGATTGATAAGTTATTAGAATGTATAACTATTGAAATATGTGAAGGAAAAAATAAAAATGTAATAGTCAGCTGTATATATAGAGCACCAGGATCTAGTATTGAAGCATTCACTGACTGGATGGGAGAAATGTCCTCAAAAACCAATCAAAAAGTTGTCTTCATTTGTGGTGACTTAAATATTGATCTGCTTAATCCAAACAGGCATAAAATAACAGATGAATTTATCAATACAATGTACAGCATGAGTTTATATCCAAAAATCACTAGGCCAAGTAGAATTACATCCCATTGTGCCACCTTAATCGATAATATATTCACCAATGATATTGAAAACAATACAGTGAGTGGATTACTAATCAATGACATCAGTGACCACTTACCAGTTTTCATTGTTTATAACAGAAAGCACTGGAGGAATCAGCCAGAGGAAAACTAAAATACAGGCGAGAGCAAACAGAGGAAAAGATGAATACACTGAAGTATGATTTACGGGTGCAAAACTGGGAAGAGGTATACAGTGAAGGTGATGTTGATAGAGCGTATGGAGCTTTTTAAAAAATATTTACATCACTATATGAAAAAAAAAATTGTCCAATAAAACAATATGGTAGAAAACAAAAATTCAAAGATCGGCCATGGCTGACGAAAGGATTACAAAATGCATGTAAAAAGAAAAATACACTATATAAAGAATTCATAAAACTAAGGACTAAGGAGGCAGAAAATAGATATAAGAAATATAAAAATAAGTTAACTAATATTATAAGGGCATGTAGGAAGGAATACTATAGTAAGATATTATATAATAACAAAAATAATATCAAAGGAATATGGGATATATTAAATAGCATTATTAAAAATGGTACAAAACATCAGAGCTATCCTCAGTATTTCATTGATAACAATATCAGAAAGGAAAATATGGATGAGGTGGTTAATGGCTTTAATAATTTTTTTTGTAAATGTTGGACCTAACTTGGCAGAAAAGATTCCTGATTCATTGTTATTTGAGGACTGGAATGATAATCTTATAGAGAGAGGAATCCCTGTTCAATGTTCCTCACAGCAGTGGAAGAAAAAGAAATCATAGATATTGTTAACAATTGCAAATACAAAACATCTACTGATTTAAATGAAATTGACATGATAGTTGTAAAACAGGTCATTGAAGGGATTTCAGAACCATTAACATATATTTGTAATTTCAAACCGGTAATTTCCCAATGAAATGAAAATAGCCAAAGTTGTACCGCTGTATAAGACTGGGGATAGACACCACTTAAAGGCCTGTTTCTTTGCTTCCACAATTTTCCAAAATATTAGAAAAATTATTCAACAATAGATTAGATAAATTTATAAACAAACATAAATTACTTATTGACAGTCAATATGGATTTAGAGCAAATACTTCAACATCACTGGCATTAATAGAATCAGTTGAGGAGATCACAAATGCCATAGATCATAAATTACATTCAGTTGGAATATTTATAGACCTTTAAAAAGCTTTCAATACAATCAATCATGATATATTAATCAATAAACTTGAACGGTATGGGATCAGGGGATTAGTGTTGCACTGGGTGAGAAGTTATTTGAGTAACAGAAAACAATTTGTGAAGTTGGGGGAATATACATCATCATGCTTGGACATTGCTTGTGGTGTCCCACAGGGGTCAGTATTGGGTCCGAAACTCTTTTTACTTTATATAAATGATATTTTTAATGTGTCCAAGATATTAAAATTAGTATTTGCAGATGACAAGTATTTTTTGTTCTGGGGGGGGGGGGGATTTGCAGAAACTACTAAGGAACATCACTACAGAAATGGGAAAGCTGAAAATGTGGTTTTACAGAAACAAATTATCATTAAACTTAAGTAAAACAAAATATATGTTATTTTGACAATTGTAATAAAGACATACAAGTACAGTTACAAGTACAGGGGGTGGATATTGAAAGAGTATATGAAACTAAGTTTCTTGGGGTGATAACTGATGATAAAATAAACTGGAAGTCTCATATAAAACATATACCGAGCAAACTGTCAAGAAGCATTTCAGTTTTGAACAAAGTTAAATACATTCTGGACCACAACTCACTCTGCATTCTCTATTGCTCACTGATCTTACCATATTTACACTATTGTGCAGCGGTCTGGGGCAATAATTATAAATGTACAACACAACCATTATTCATACAGCAGAAAAGAGCTATAAGAATAATTCATAATACTGGTTATAGAGACCACACAAATTCACTATTCTTAAAACCAAAAATTTAAAAATTTACTGATCTGGTCCATTTTCAGTCAGTACAAATCATGTATAAAGCAATAAATAATTTACTTCCTGGAAATATTAAAAACATGTTCTTTAATAGAGTAGGGGATTATAATCTGAGGGGGGAGTTTAACTTAAAACACGGGCACGTACAACATTAAAAGGTTTTTGTATTTCTGTTTGTGGAGTGAGGATGTGAAACAGATTGAGGGTGGCGCTCAAGCAATGTCCAAGCATGAACCAGTTTAAGCAGCGGTATAGGTACACGGTTTTTTCTAGGTATACGGAGGAGGAAGGGTGTTGAGGGTTAGTGTGTTTTGTTGATCATTGTTTAGTTGTGTGCACTTTGTTTTTCTATCTTGTAAATATGGAGTATAAAATCACACGCATTGCATATGTATGTAGGTATGTGTATATATGTATGTCTACACTAGAGATGTTTATGATGACGGGACTTGAGTTTGTGTTGTGTTAAATGTGTTTGTATCATGGCCCAAGCAGAGAGTCACCCCTTAGAGTCTGGTCTGCTTGAGGTTTCTTCCTCAATACATCGGAGGGAGTTTTTCCTTACCACTGTCGCCTGTGTGCTTGCTCTGGGGGTTGGTAATGAGTACGTATATATGTATGTATATATGGGGTGGGCGTTTATAAGCTTTGCTTCTGCTCACCCCCTTTTGGTCACACATGTCACAGTGGAACTGTCTTGTGTATCAGTTTTTTTGTTATTGTTGAGTTTGTGTGCCAAATAAATTCATTCATTCATTCATTCATTCAAAAACAAAAAAATCTATCATCTGGTAACTCACCAAATTAAATGGACATATAAAGAGGAAAAATGTATTAATTTCTGTGAACTTTAATCATCAGATCAATCCTAAAACTTTTTTCCGACTACGTAGGATCCCACAGATGTGACTGCTACCTGCTGGATGGATTAGGAGCACATGGGGTTAAAAATGTACTACAATGACAACAACAACAAAGCATGTTTGTACCTCCACATAAGGTGTGTGTTTAAATGATTTTATATGAATGCAAGTTTTAGTATGTATGGTTTTGAAGTGCTGTGTATCCAGGAAGTAAATACATACAACATCTGGTGCACATGGACAGAGTACAAGACAGACATGTATTTTGTAGTTAAATTACTTCTGACATAAAGCTTTTTTTTTTTTGTCCAAACTCAGCATACATACACTAACACAAAGCAATGACAAGGTCAATGGAAGTTTTCTGTGAATAATTAGTGAGGTTCAAGCACAGCATTGTTTGAAGGAAGCACAGCGACTTCAACACCACCACACTGGGCTCGCCTGAAATGAGCCTGTGCCCTTGTTTTTTTTTCCCCCACAAACCCAAGCTTAGGTCTCTTGACCACCGAAGCCACTCACTGTTTGTTACATTGTTGAAAAATGATCATGACAGTGAAATGTGAACACAGCCCCGATCTCCCCTACAGCCAACACTGTATAGTGATCCTGTCATCATGTTCACACTGTGTAACTCTACTCATCCTGATCCAGATCCGGTTGTGTGTTCTGGTGCCACATACAAGCACTGGGTAAGGAATGGGGGGGGGGGGGGGGGGGTCGATACTCACTGAGAAACCTGCCCAGAAGGGACATGAGTGCCGGACTCGGGGTGATGTGGTGAGAGCCAGAGCTGCGAAGCTGACGGCCAGGATCAGACTCCCCAAAACCATCTGAGAGACTCCCAGAGCCAGCATGATCCTCGTCCGGGTCCGGTACTCCCTCAGCCGTGACAAGCTCCGGGACAGGGACGCCGGGCTCAGAGATCCGGGTCCGGCTCGGGGCAGCGCGTTCAGCGGCATCGTCACTCAAACGCAGCGCCAGACCAAAGACAATGACATCCAAAGCAAGAGCGCGCGTCAAATTCAGGTGTTCACGCACAGAACCTCTTAAAGAAGAAACAGAAACGAGATCCTACGTAACAGACGCACAAAGCGCACGAAAATTCAGCTCCAGATGTCCGAAATAAACTGCGGGACTTCTGCCAGTCACCCATTCCTTAAAAAGTCAGAAGGCGCAAAACCGCAGCGAGCCACGCGTCAGCTGCGCGCGCCTTTGTCACGCTGCCGCGCGCGTCTCTGCGGGGAAAAAAACCCCGAAGGATGGTGCACACGTCACACGCACATTAAAAAAGGCAGATTTTACGGTTTAGTCCGCAGCAGGTCTGCACACAGTGCGTGTTACTCTAACACGCAACCAAAGCGTGCGTGCGTGCGCGAGCGAGACTGTCGGTGCAAACGTGCTGCGCGATCAAATCCACGCGTTTCTATTTTAACAAGGGGAGAGAGAAAAAAAAAACGATTTCACATCCACGTTCATCAGAAACTGCGTCACCAAACACTCACGCAGCAAAGACACGAGATAAAACAAAAAACATGTTTAGAAGAACTACATGAAGATTAATTCTGCGGGTTTTGTTTTAATTTGGTGCCGCAGTCATGCAGCCGCATTGTGAGCGCGAGCGCTGCGTCACACGCACGCGCTCAGCGTTCTCACCTGCAGGTGCCCTTACTAATTATTATTATATCACACGTGTGCATGAGAAATGCGCTTTAGTGCACTTAAAAAGCTGATTTTTATTCTTTACCTTAACACGCGCGCGCACTGCGGTTTGAATCGTTTTAAATCTAAAGTGAGATAAACCGATTTGACAGTCGAGCTTTGAAGGCCTGGAGGCTTTCAAACTTGTTTTCCTCGTGTGATTGACGTGAGTTACAAAAATGCAAATGCCTGCTGGAGGACTTCATGATGTTGACCTTCTGCAAGACCACTTCAGACCTCACTGGCGCCACCCAGCGACGTCTAATGTGCATTGGCGCTGAGATTATTAAAAAAAAATCAACAAATGAAGACAACAGTGGAATGTGAAAAATATACGCAGAATCTCAAAATCATGGCGTGAAAAGTCATCATGTGGACATTGTAGTTATAATTATAAGTCACACGTGCGATGGCAATAAATTTGTTCTTGATAAATTAGGAGATATATTTATTCACTTAAGTGTCTTTGTGTTTGATACAGTATTTACAAATAAATACGAGCAGTGTACAAGCAGTGCTGCTGACTTAACCACATTAAAACACCGGGATTAGAATATTGATGGTAAGATTAGAGTTAGTTTACATTATATAAAAATTGTGTTTTTCTGACAGATGCAAAAAGACAGTTGACCACCGCCACTGTAAATGTGATCACAGTTTTAAAAACAGACTCATGATTATTGTTCCAGGAACCAGGAAAAAATAGCCACGGCCTTATAATTATGTACACCGAACAAAAATGTTGATGTGTACTTTGCTGTATTTGTTTGGGTAGGGGTGTGTGTGTGTGTGTGTGTGTGTGTGTGTGTGTGTGTGTGTGTGTGTGTGTGTGTGTGTGTGTGTGTGTGTGTGTGTGTGTGTGTGGCTGCAGGGGCCGGGGCATTAAATTATAATAATCAATACTGTTCTCTGATTAAATGGGTGATCTTTAAGCCTTGGTGAAGTGCAATCATGCTAAAATTCATACATACACCCAGTAGATTGGGGTTGGGAATCTGGCTCAAGTCTGATAGCGTTCAGACCTGTTTTTCAAATCTGGCTCATCCCACACACACACATCCAAACTCAATCTGGCTCAAGCTGAATTCTTCAGTTTCTTGCATTGTGATCTTTCATCTGTTTGCTCTGGGCCTTGAGGTTCTGTATCTTGCCACAGCACTGGCTCGCCGTCTTCTACCCGTGCATTGGTCGAGCAGCAGCGATGTCCTCGAGGAACATGAGATATACAATAGTCACATAGTTATTTACGTCGGCACCAATGATGTCAGGATGAAGCACTCAGAGGTCACAAAAATGGACATAGAGAGGACTTGTGACCTTGCCAGAAAGATGTGTCGGCATCGATTAATAGTCTTTGGTCCCCTCCCCTCCCGGGGTACTGATAAGGCGTTCAGCAGGCTGACATCATTAAATAGGTGGCTGGCGCAATTTTGTAGACAGCAAGGCTTTAGCTTTATTGATAACTGGCCTTCGTTCTGGGGCCGCCGTGGCTTGTGCATGCCAGATGGCCTCCACCCTACTGGGGAAGGCGCCACCATCTTGTCTGCAAACATAGATAGAGTTCTACAGGGAGGGTAATATTAGGAATTTACAGCAGGCCACAGAGCAGGTGATTAGAGACGCTGCAAGGCTTATGACAAATGTGGGTGTGGAATCCATTAGCTTAGCGGGAAAATTAGTGCAGAAAATCCACCATTGTGATAGTGCAGTTTATCTGCCAGGGAGGGAAATTCAGCAAGTTGAGACTGTGGCCTGCTTCCTTAGACGTGTCCATAAAAATCAAAGGGATATGCTTTGCAAACTTAACACCCATTACTACATTGGATGATGGTGAAATTGAGGATGGCCCAGTGGTTGTTCCAGCAATAGCAAAGATTTTGTGTCTGCTACCTACAACGCGCATGGAATGTCTCAAACCTAAACCTACTTCTGGGCATCTTATATATGCTACTCTGGAACCACCCCTAAATCCAAACAGTTCAACTGTCAACCCCACTGAGGTCCTTAGTCTGGGTCTCATTAATATAAGATCACTGTCCGCAAAATCATTCTTGATTAATGATCTAATTATTGATCATCACTTAGATATGATTGGGTTATGTGAAACCTGGCTTAAACCTACAGCTGTCCTCCCCTTAAATGAGGCCTGCCCACCAGCATATACATTTAGTCACGTCCCTCGTGATGCGAAGCAAGGCGGGGGTGTTGCTCTTATTTATAAATCTAGGTTTAGCTTATTAGCTGTTGGGGGTCACAAATATAACTCGTTTGAGCATCTGATTCTCCGCTCTGCTCAGGATATTATGCACTGCCAAGGTCAGAAGAATAAAAATCAGCCATATTACTTTGTCACTGTATATAGGCCTCCTAGCCCATATTCTGAATTCTTGGATGAATTTTGTGCATTCATTTCTAACTTGTCAACTAGTGCAGATAACATTCTGATCATTGGTGACTTTAACATTCATATAAATAAGCCTTCTGATCCCCTCTCAAATCATTTATGGAAATTGTGGATGCATTAGGATTTCGGCAATGCATTCGGGGCTCAATGTCCATTAGTGGAAATACCCTGGATCTGGTTCTCGCACATGGTACTACTGTCACGAATATTGACATCATGCCTCTTACATCAGTGGTCTCTGATCACTCACTTATTAAGTTTAGTTTTGCTGCTGTGTTTAGTGGAACAACACCCTGAAATATCACTACGGCGATGCATCAACTCCTCAACTAAGACTGAACTCAAAGCTAGACTGCTTGATGTCTTAGCTTCACATTTGGCAAATACCCAATCAGTAGACAGAATTGTGGATAGTTTAAACTCAGTGCTCAAAACTACACTTCACATGATTGCACCACCTGTGTTAAAACCGTGCTTCCCCAAATCACAGTCACCTTGGTTCAGTGATTGCCTGTGTGACCTCAAGCATAAGGCAAGAGATCAAGAACAGAAATGGCGTTGTTCAAAATTAGAAGTATTCCACCTTGCGGGGTGGGATTTGAACCCGGAACCTTCTGAACTGAAACCAAGCGCATTAACCACTTGTCCACCACCTAAATGTTTCAAATCAGCAGTGATTAAACTATTGCTTAAGAAATTTAATCTTGACCCTCGTGTATTGAAAAACTATCGGCCGATATCAAATCTATCATTTTGCTCTAAAATTCTGGAAAAAGTGGTGTGATGGCAGCTTATGGACTATCTTACTGAGAATAATCTCTTTGAACCACTGCAGTCTGCTTTTAGAAAATACCATTCCACAGAGACGGCTTTCACTAAAGTGGTGAATGATCTTCTGCTTACAATGGATTTGGACACCATGGTTCTAGTGCTGTTAGATCTCAGTGCTGCATTTGATACCGTGGATCATCATATTCTGCTTGATAGGCTGGAAAATCATTTTGGGATTACTGGTGGTGCCCTTGCATGGCTGACGTCATACTTGACCAGTCGTTCTCACTGTGTTTTGTAGAGTAACACTACCTCTAACCTTATTGACATGAAATTCGGGTCTGTTTTAGGCCCCCTGCTTTTCTCCCTTTATATAGCCCCCCTTGGGCACATATTGTGGCGTTTTGGGATTACATTTCACTGCTATGCAGATGATAATCAGTTATATATGCCGATAACTGCTGGTAATCTCATTCACATAAAATCCTTAGAAGATTGCCTTGCATCAGTGAGAGGTTGGATGTCTAGAAACTTCCTACTTTTAAACTCTAATAAGACTGAAATGATGGTTCTTGGTCCAGTGAAACATCGGCATCAATTTGACCAGTTAACGCTCAGTCTCGGTACGTGTGTCATACATCACACTGACAAAGTGAGGAACTTTGTTGTAATTTTTGATCCTAAATTTTCCTTTGACCTCCACATTAGAAATATTACGAGGACTGCTTTCTTCCACCTGTGAAATATAGCGAAGATTCGTCCTATCCTGTCTATGGCTGATGCTGAGACCCTGATCCATGCGTTCATCTCTTCTAGATTGGATGACTGTCGTGTTCTATTTTCTGTTTTCCCGCAGTCTAGCATTAGGGCTCTCCAGTTGGTTCAGAATGCTGCAGCCAGACTTTTGACACGAAGCAGAAAGTTCGACCACATTACACCCATTTTGGCATCCCTTCACTGGCTTCCTGTCCCAGTGAGATCAGATTTTAAGGTTCTGCTACTAGTCCATAAAATTGTTCACGGACTGGCACCTCCCTACCTAGCTCACCTAATTAAACCTTACATACCGGCCCAGGCTTTGCCTTCTCAGGGTGCAGGACTACTTTGTATCCCTCGGGTGAATAAGAAGTCTGCAGGTCATAGAGCTTTCTCTTATCGTGCCCCTGTTCTGTGGAATGATCTCCCTGCGTCAATAAAACAGTCAGATTCTGTGGAGACTTTCAAGTCCAGACTTAAGACGCACTTATTTTCCCTTTCGTATGGCTAGCATACTGGTATAGTTTTGTTTTACGTGTTTTACTCTTTTAATTCATTTTATTAGGAAATGGAGCGTGCCGCAGCCTCAACTTTACCTAAATTCTGGGTCTTTTAGTGAATCTTAGGGCCAGTGGCTGGCGATCACCTTAGTATTTCTTCTGTTTTTCTTGTTGATTCATGCTGGCAAATTATACAGTATTTCATGTCTTTCTGATGCCTGATTCTGTTTTTTGTCTCTGTTTAACGTGTAGCTCCATCCAGAGATGGGAGTTGTATTTGTGCTGGCGATCCTCCTGTCCTGTGCACCAAGAGCACTTCCTGTATATTCGTTTTGGGAATTGTTCTGTAATTTATGTCTGCATCATGGACCAAGCAGAGTCTCACCCCTTTGAGTCTGGTCTGCTTGAGGTTTCTTCCTCAGAGGGAGTTTTTAGTTAGTAAGTTAGTAAGGTTAGTAAGGTTAGACCTTACTTGTGTGAAGTGCCTTGAGGCAACTCTGTTGTGATTTGGCACTATGTAAATGAAATTAAATTGAAAAATTGAAATTGAGTACGTTCTGATTTGGTACATTCTGCCCAACTTGTTTTGTGTTTTCTGGACTCCAGCTTCTTTAGTGGCCATCACCAACTACTACCAAAAACAAACGACAATATACAGAGTTTGGGCAATGTTAACTTCAGAATTTGGCAGGAGTTTGCACATCTCATGGCTAATTTGCTACTTTGCTTACTTCATATCTTCTTCTTCTTTGCCTTTCGGCTGTTCCCGTTAGGAGTCGCCACAGCAGATCAATCGTTTCCATCTCACCGTCCTCTGTATCTTCCTCTGTCACACCAACCACCTGCATGTCCTCTCTCAGCACATCCATGAACCTCCTCTTTGTCCTCCCTCTTCTCCTCCTGCCTGGTGGATCCATCCTCAGCATCCTTCTCCCTATATACCCTGGGTCCCTCCTCTGCACATGTCCAAACCATCTCAATCTCGCCTCTCTGACTTTGTCTCCAAACTGTCCCACCTGAGCTGTCCCTCTGATATGTTCATTCCTAATCTTGTCCATTCTTGTCACTCCCAAAGAGAAGCTCAACATCTTCAGCTCTGCCACCTCCAGCTCTGCCTCCTGTCTTTTTGTTAGTGCCACCGTCTCTAAACCATACAACATAGCTGGTCTCACTAAATCAAATCAAATCAAATCAATTTCATTTATATAGCGCCAAATCACAACAAACAGTTGCCCCAAGGCGCTTCATATTGCAAGGCAAAGCCATACAATAATTACAGAAAAACCCCAAGTGTTGAAACGACCCCCTGTGAGCAAGCACTTGGCGACAGTGGGAAGGAAAAACTCCCTTTTAACAGGAAGAAACCTCCAGCAGAACCAGGCTCAGGGAGGGGCAGTCTTCTGCTGGGACTGGTTGGGGCTGAGGGAGAGAACCAGGAAAAAGACATGCTGTTGAGGGGCGCAGAGATCAATCACTAATGATTAAATGCAGAGTGGTGCATACAGAGCAAAAAGAGAAAGAAACACTCAGTGCATCATGGGAACCCCCCAGCAGTCTAAGTCTATAGCAGCATAACTAAGGGATGGTCCAGGGTCACCTGATCCAGCCCTAACTATAAGCTTTAGCAAAAAGGAAAGTTTTAAGCCTAATCTTAAAAGTAGAGCGGGTGTCTGTCTCCCTGATCCGAATTGGGAGCTGGTTCCAGAGGAGAGGAGCCTGAAAGCTGAAGGCTCTGCCTCCCATTCTACTCTTACAAACTCTAGGAACTATAAGTAAGCCTGCAGTCTGAGAGCGAAGGGCTCCATTGGGGTGATATGGTACTATGAGGTCCCTAAGATAAGATGGGACCTGATTATTCAAAACCTTATAAGTAAGAAGAAGAATTTTAAATTCTATTCTAGAATTAACAGGAAGCCAATGAAGAGAAGCCAATATGGGTGAGATATGCTTTCTCCTTCTAGTCCCTGCTAGTACTCTAGCTGCAGCATTTTGAATTAACTGAAGGCTTTTCAGGGAACTTTTAGGACAACCTGATAATAATGAATTAGAATAGTCCAGCCTAGAGGAAATAAATGCATGAATTAGTTTTTCAGCATCACTCTGAGACAAGACCTTTCTAATTTTAGAGATATTGCGCAAATGCAAAAAAGCAGTCCTACATATTTGTTTAATATGCGCATTGAATGACATATCCTGATCAAAAATGACTCCAAGATTTCTCACAGTATTACTAGAGGTCAGGGTAATGCCATCCAGAGTAAGGATCTGGTTAGACACCATGTTTCTAAGATTTCTGGGGCCAAGTACAATAACTTCAGTTTTATCTGAGTTTAAAAGCAGGAAATTAGAGGTCATCCATGTCTTTATGTCTGTAAGACAATCCTGCAGTTTAGCTAATTGGTGTGTGTCCTCTGGCTTCATGGATAGATAAAGCTGGGTATCATCTGCGTAACAATGAAAATTTAAGCAATGCCGTCTAATAATACTGCCTAAGGGAAGCATGTATAAAGTGAATAAAATTGGTCCTAGCACAGAACCTTGTGGAACTCCATAATTAACCTTAGTCTGTGAAGAAGATTCCCCATTTACATGAACAAATTGTAATCTATTAGATAAATATGATTCAAACCACCGCAGCGCAGTGCCTTTAATACCTATGGCATGCTCTAATCTCTGTAATAAAATTTTATGGTCAACAGTATCAAAAGCAGCACTGAGGTCTAACAGAACAAGCACAGAGATGAGTCCACTGTCTGAGGCCATAAGAAGATCATTTGTAACCTTCACTAATGCTGTTTCTGTACTATGATGAATTCTAAACCCTGACTGAAACTCTTCAAATAGACCATTCCTCTGTAGATGATCAGTTAGCTGTTTTACAACTACCCTTTCAAGAAATTTTGAGAGAAAAGGAAGGTTGGAGATTGGCCTATATAATTAGCTAAGATAGCTGGGTCAAGTGATGGCTTTTTAAGTAATGGTTTAATTACTGCCACCTTAAAAGCCTGTGGTACATAGCCAACTAATAAAGACAGATTGATCATATTTAAGATCGAAGCATTAATTAATGGTAGGGCTTCCTTGAGCAACCTGGTAGGAATGGGGTCTAATAAACATGTTGATGGTTTGGAGGAAGTAACTAATGAAAATAGTTAATTTTTTTCACTACTGTTTCGTAAAGTTTCCCCTTCACTCTTGCTGATATTCTTCGGTCACAAATCACTCCTGCCACCTTTCTCCACCCACTCCACCCTACCTGCACTCTCTTCTTCACCTCTCTATCACACTCTCCATTACTTTGAACAGTTGACCCCAAATATTTCAACTCATCTACTTTCACCACTTCTACTCCTTGTAACTGCACTATTCCACTGGGCTCCCTCTCATTCACACACATGTACTCAGTCTTGCTTCTACTGACTTTCATTCCCCTTCTCTCCAAAGCATATCTCCACTTCTCCAGACTAGACTCAACTTGCTCTCTACTCTCACTACAGATCACAATGTCATCTGCAAACATCATAGTCCATGGGGACTCCTGTCTGATCTCATCCGCCAACCTGTCCATCACCACTGCAAACAGGAAAGGACTCAGAGCTGATCCTTGGTGTAATCCCACCTCCACTTTGATTGAGTCTGTCATTCCGACTGCGCATCTCACCGCTGTCACACTATTCTTGTACATGTCCTGCACTACCCTAACATACTTCTCTGTCACTCCAGACTTCCTCATACAATACCACAACTCTTCTTTTGGGACCCTATCATAAGTTTTTTCTAAGTCCACAAACACACAATGTAACTCTTTCTGTCCTTCTCTGTACTTTTCCAACAGTATTCTCAGAGCAAACATTGCATCTGTAGTGCTCTTTCTCGGCATGAAACCATATTGCTGCTCACAGATCTTCACCTGTTTTCTAAGCCTAGCTTCTACTACTCTTTCCCATAACTTCATGCTGTGGCTGATCAACTTTATGCCTCTGTAGTTACTGCAGTTCTGCACATCACCCTTGTTCTTGAAAATAGGAACCAGCACACTTCGTCTCCACTCCTCAGGCATCCTCTCACTTTCCAAGATTTTATTAAACAATCTGGTTAGAAACTCTACTGCCATCTCTCCTAGACATTTCCATGCCTCCACTGGACCAACTGCCTTTCCACTCTTCATCCTCTTCATAGCAGCCCTCACTTCTTCCTTGCTAATCTCTTGTACTTCCTGATTTACTCTCACCACATCATCAGCCTTTTCTCTCGCTCATTTTCTTTATTCATCAGCTCTTCAAAATATTCCCTCCACCTTCTCAGCACACACTCCTCACTTGTCAGCACATTACCATGTGCATCTTTTACCACCCTAACCTGCTGCACATCCTTTCCAGCTCTGTCCCTTTGTCTGGCCAGTCGGTACAAGTCCTTTTCTCCTTCCTTACTATTCAACTTCTTATACACCTCGCAATATGCCTTTTCCTTTGCTTTTGCCACTTCTCTTTTCACCTTACTCCGCATCTCCTTGTACTCCTGTCTACTTTCTTCATCTCTCCGACTATCCCAAAACGTTTTCGCCAACCTCTTTCTCCTTATGCTTTCCTGGACCTCATCATTCCACCACCAAGTCTCCTTGTCTTCCTTCCACTGTCCAGATGTCATACCCAGTACTGCCCTAGCTGTCTCCCTCACCACATCTGCAGTACTTTTCCAGTTGTCCAGAACTGCTTCCCCTCCAACCAGTGCTTCTCTCACCTGCTCGCTAAATTTCACACAACAGTCTTCCTCCTTCAGCTTCCACCATCTGATCCTTTGTTGAGCTCTCACTCTCTTCTTCTTTACCTCTAAAGTCATCCTACAAACAACCATCCTATGCTGTCTAGTGACGGCTCCGCACCGTGGAAAATTCTACAGCTAGCCAGGCCCCTGTAGTCAGTGCGGACCAAGGTAGCTTAGCTGCCGCTAGTTCCCGCCTGGCAGATCCCGGGCAGTCGGGAAAGCAGGCTGACTGGGTGACTGTGAGGAGGAAGCGTAGCCCTAAACAGAAGCCCCGTGTACACCGTCAACCCGTTCACATCTCTAACCGTTTTTCCCCACTCGACGATACACACGCCGAGGATCAAACTCTGGTTATTGGCGACTCTGTTTTGAGAAATGTGAAGTTAGCGACACCAGCAACCATTGTCAATTGTCTTCCGGGGGCCAGAGCAGGCGACATCGAAGGACATTTGAAATTGCTGGCTAAGGCTAAGCGTAAATTTGGTAAGATTGTAATTCACGTCGGCAGTAATGACACTCGGTTACGCCAATCGGAGGTCACTAAAATTAACATTAAATCGGTGTGTAACTTTGCAAAAACAATGTCGGACTCTGTTGTTTTCTCTGGGCCCCTCCCCAATCAGACCGGGAGTGACATGTTTAGCCGCATGTTCTCCTTGAATTGCTGGCTGTCTGAGTGGTGTCCAAAAAATGAGGTGGGCTTCATTGATAATTGGCAAAGCTTCTGGGGAAAACCTGGTCTTGTTAGGAGAGACGGCATCCATCCCACTTTAGATGGAGCAGCTCTCATTTCTAGAAATCTGGCCAATTTTCTTGGATCCTCCAAACTGTGACTGTCCAGCGTTGGGACCAGGAGGCAGAGCTGTGGTCTTATACACCTCTCTGCAGCTTCTCTCCCCCTGCCATCCCCTCGTTGCCCCATCCCCGTAGAGACGGTGCCTGCTCCCAGACCACCAATAACCAGCAAAAATCTATTTAAGCATAAAAATTCAAAAAGAAAAAATAATATAGCACCTTCAATTGCACCACAGACTAAAACAGTTAAATGTGGTCTATTAAACATTAGGTCTCTCTCTTCTAAGTCCCTGTTGGTAAATGATATAATAATTGATCAACGTATTGATTTATTCTGCCTAACAGAAACCTGGTTACAGCAGGATGAATATGTTAGTTTAAATGAGTCAACACCCCCGAGTCACACTAACTGTCAGAATGCTCGTAGCACGGGCCGTGGCGGAGGATTAGCAGCAATCTTCCATTCCAGCTTATTAATTAATCAAAAACCTAGACAGAGCTTTAATTCATTTGAAAGCTTGACTCTTAGTCTTGTCCATCCAAATTGGAAGTCCCAAAAACCAGTTTTATTTGTTATTATCTATCGTCCACCTGGTCGTTACTGTGAGTTTCTCTGTGAATTTTCAGACCTTTTGTCTGACTTAGTGCTTAGCTCAGATAAGATAATTATAGTGGGCGATTTTAATATCCACACAGATGCTGAGAATGACAGCCTCAACACTGCATTTAATCTATTATTAGACTCTATCGGCTTTGCTCAAAAAGTAAATGAGTCCACCCACCACTTTAATCATATCTTAGATCTTGTTCTGACTTATGGTATGGAAATAGAAGACTTAACAGTATTCCCTGAAAACTCCCTTCTGTCTGATCATTTTTTAATAACATTTACATTTACCCTGATGGACTACCCTGCAGTGGGGAATAAGTTTCATTACACTAGAAGTCTTTCAGAAAGCGCTGTAACTAGGTTTAAGGATATGATTCCTTCGTTATGTTCTCTAATGTCATATACCAACACAGAGCAGAGTAGCTACCTAAACTCTGTAAGGGAGTTAGAGTATCTCGTCAATAGTTTTACATCCTCTTTGAAGACAACTTTGGATGCTGTAGCTCCTCTGAAAAAGAGAGCTTTAAATCAGAAGTGTCTGACTCCGTGGTATAACTCACAAACTCGTAGCTTAAAGCAGATAACCCGTAAGTTGGAGAGGAAATGGCGTCTCACTAATTTAGAAGATCTTCACTTAGCCTGGAAAAAGAGTTTGTTGCTCTATAAAAAAGCCCTCCGTAAAGCTAGGACATCTTTCTACTCATCACTAATTGAAGAAAATAAGTATAACCTCAGGTTTCTTTTCAGCACTGTAGGTAGGCTGACAAAGAGTCAGAGCTCTATTGAGCTGAGTATTCCATTAACTTTAACTAGTAATGACTTCATGACTTTCTTTGCTAACAAAATTTTGACTATTAGAGAAAAAATTACTCATAACCATCCCAAAGATGTATCGTTATCTTTGGCTGCTTTCAGTGATGCCGGTATTTGGTTAGACTCTTTCTCTCCGGTTGTTCTGTCTGAGTTATTTTCATTGGTTGCTTCGTCCAAACCATCGGCATGTTTATTGGACCCCATTCCTGCCAGGCTGCTCAAGGAAGTCCTACCATTATTTAATGCTTCAATCTTAAATATGATCAATCTATCTTTGTTAGTTGGTTATGTACCACAGGCCTTTAAGGTGGCAGTAATTAAACCATTACTTAAAAAGCCATCACTTGACACAGCTATCTTAGCTAATTATAGGCCAATTTCCAACCTTCCTTTTCTCTCAAAGATTCTTGAGAGGGTAGTTGTAAAACAGCTAACTGATCACCTGCAGAGGAATGGTCTATTTGAAGAGTTTCAGTCAGGTTTTAGAATTCATCATAGTACAGAAACACCATTAGTGAAGGTTACAAATGATCTTCTTATGGCTTCGGACAGTGGACTCATCTCTGTGCTTGTTCTGTTGGACCTCAGTGCTGCTTTTGATACTGTTGACCATAAAATTTTATTACAGAGGTTAGAGCATGTCATAGGTATTAAAGGCACTGCGCTGCGGTGGTTTGAATCATATTTGTCTAATAGATTACAGTTTGTTCATGTAAATGGGGAATCTTCTTCACAGACTAAAGTTAATTATGGAGTTCCACAAGGTTCTGTGCTAGGACCAATTTTATTCACTTTATACATGCTTCCCTTAGGCAGTATTATTAGACGGTATTGCTTAAATTTTCATTGTTACGCAGATGATACCCAGCTTTATCTATCCATGAAGCCAGAGGATACACACCAATTAGCTAAACTGCAGGATTGTCTTACAGACATAAAGACATGGATGACCTCTAATTTCCTGCTTTTAAACTCAGATAAAACTGAAGTTATTGTACTTGGCCCCACAAATCTTAGAAGCATGGTGTCTAACCAGATCGTTACTCTGGATGGCATTTCCCTGATCTCTAGTAATACTGTGAGAAATCTTGGAGTCATTTTTGATCAGGATATGTCATTCAAAGCGCATATTAAACAAATATGTAGGACTGCCTTTTTGCATTTACGCAATATCTCTAAAATCAGAAAGGTCTTGTCTCAGAGTGATGCTGAAAAACTAATTCATGCATTTATTTCCTCTAGGCTGGACTATTGTAATTCATTATTATCAGGTTGTCCTAAAAGTTCCCTAAAAAGCCTTCAGTTGGTTCAGAATGCTGCAGCTAGAGTACTGACGGGGACTAGCAGGAGAGAGCATATCTCACCCGTGTTGGCCTCTCTTCATTGGCTTCCTGTTAATTCTAGAATAGAATTTAAAATTCTTCTTCTTACTTATAAGGTTTTGAATAATCAGGTCCCATCTTATCTTAGGGACCTCGTAGTACCATATTACCCCATTAGAGCGCTTCGCTCTCATACTGCGGGCTTACTTGTAGTTCCTAGGGTTTGTAAGAGTAGAATGGGAGGCAGAGCCTTCAGCTTTCAGGCTCCTCTCCTGTGGAACCAGCTCCCAATTCAGATCAGGGAGACAGATACCCTCTCTACTTTTAAGATTAGGCTTAAAACTTTCCTTTTCGCTAAGGCTTATAGTTAGGGCTGGATCGGGTGACCCTGGACCATCCCTTGGTTATGCTGCTTTAGATGTAGATTGTGGGGGGGTTCCCATGATGCACTGTTTCTTTCTCTTTTTGCTCCGTATGCATCACTCTGCATTTAATCATTAGTGATCGATCTCTGCCCCCCTTCACGGCATGTCTTTTTCCTGGTTTTTTCCCTCGGCCCCAACCAGTCTCAGCAGAGGACTGCCCCTCCCTGAGCCTGGTTCTGCTGGAGGTTTCTTCCTGTTGGAAGGGGGTTTTTCCTTCCCACTGTTGCCAGGTGCTTGCTCATAGGGGGTCGTTTTGACCATTGGGGTTTTTCATAATTGTTGTGTGGCCTTGCCTTGCAATGTGGAGCGCCTTGGGGCAACTGTTTGTTGTGATTTGGCGCTATATAAGAAAAAAGTTGATTGATTGATTGATTGATCTCCTTATACAGATAATGATAGTAATAATAACTTTATGTTGTGTGCCATGATGCATACTGTTCTTCTGCTTACCACGTTAGACAGAACATAGTTTTACTTTTACACACACGCGAGCCGCAGATAAAGGTCAAAATACAACATCTTTCAACCAATCACATAACCTTACTGATCCACATTGAGGGGAAAGGCCTGCCAATCTGATGGCAGAGCTGGAGTGCAGGGAGAAGAGGCAGACAGTGTGTGTGTAGCTTGCAATCTGAAGTAGAAATGAGCTGTTCAATGAAGGCATTTATTCAATGCAACATCTAAAATTGAAGTCTGTTTCCTGTCGGTTTTTGAGTCTTCTGAGTTCGCTACCCATTAACCCGGGAAAAATTGGTAATTACAACCTAACAACATGGCCCCAATGTTATGATCCCCAAGCTAACTGAATTCAAGACACACATTTGTGTTCAAACCTTAGCGAATCCAGCTCAACCAATCTCAAATTTAAGAGAGGAATCAATTTTAAACCCAAATACCGCTGTTTAGATTCAGGAAAACAAAAAAACAAAAAACAAGACCTACAGTGAGGTACTGAAGATTTTGTAAGTTTTCCCACCTACAGAGAATGGAGAGCACTGTAATTTTTAATCGTAGGTACACTTCAACTGTGAGAGAGAGAATCTAAAAACAAACAAAAAATTTGAAGCACTCAGAGAGTGCAAACCTCTGCCAAGGCCATGGGGTCACTGACACCATAACATCTACACGCCGCGGAATCACTGAACCTAAAAAAGTCTAACAATGATGTTTGCTAGTAAAAAAAGTTTCATCTGCTGTGACTGGATAGCATGTATCCTTAGCGCTTGGCATCACAGTTTATTGCAACTTGCACCTTTCCCAGAAGCTACTGTCATCTGAGCACTGATATTGATATTGCATGTGCTTATAGACAAAAACAAATAAGAGACAAAATTCAATTTATTATTCAACTAAACTGCAAATATATGAATTTTTTAACATTTATGAAACACTTCTCTAAATAAATAACAGTAAATTCTTAAATAGAACTATTTTTTAAGTGTTGCATGTGCTACACAAGGCCATAGGGTCACTGACCCTAAAGAGATTCCCTCCTTGGCAGAGTGATCTATTCAACAATTCAGTGTTACAACCAAAACTATGATACATACACTTTTCTTTCCTTTATATTTGACATCCTTGACCATGAAAACATAGCACTAGAACTTGGAATCACTTTTATCTCTATTAGTTCAAAAGTTATTGTATAAAAACGATTTTTCGGTAATGGCGTTTTTCTTCTGCATCTATCTCCATAACATTTGAAGCTACATCAAATCTGATGACACCTTACTGAATCAGTACAGATTCAGCTACAATTTGGTGTTAGTTGTGCATCTCTAGCTTCATTTGTCACCTCACACTGACACATTTTCTGTTTTCCCTATATTTTTGCATATTCTGGATCACCAGAGCCGGAATCCGGATCCGATCATCACCAAACTTTGTTGTTTGATAGAACATTTGACTATGTTACACCCTAATTTTTTTTTCAAGCCTTTCTGCCTTGTTTTTGTGAAGTTAGAAACTAGAATGTCAAAATTCCCCCTATCCCGCAATGGTGAAGAATCTTTTAAAAAATTCCTGGATCTGGATCGTGATCCGGATCACCACTAAAATTTAATCACTTGTTCCTCTTGTCATTTCCAACCACTCCACAATATTTCATCAAAATCCGTTCAAAACGTTTTGAGTTATCCTGCTGACAAACAGATAGACAGACAAACAAACAAACTCGACCGAAAACATAACCTCCTTGGCGGAGGTAAAAAAAAAAAAATTCAGAAAATCACATTGAATGAATTTTAAAATAATTAATTTGCATTTTATTGCACGAAAAAAGTATTTGATACAATAGAAAAACAGACCTTAATATTTGGTACAGAAGCCTTTGTTTGCAACTGCAGAGGTCAGATGTTTCCTGTAGTTCTTGACCAAGTTTTCACACACTGCAGCAGGGATTTTGGTCCACTCCTCTAAACAGATCTTCTCCATATCTTTCAGGTTTCAAGTTTCAGCTCCCTCCAAAAATTTTCTATTAAGTTCAGGTCTGGAGACTGGCTCGGCCACTCCAGGACCTTGAAATGCTTCTTATGGAGCTCCTCATCTATGGAGTCCTCATCTTCCAAACACAGCAAGTGGAGTTGATACCATAAAGCTCTATTTTGGCCTCATCTGACCACATGACCTTCTCCCATGCCTCCTCTGGATCATTCAGATGGTCCCTGGTGAACTTCACACAGGCCTGGACATGTGCTGGCTTGAGCAGGGGGACCTTGCTGCCCTGCAGGATTTTAAACCATGACAGCATCATGTGTTACTAATGTAATCTTTGTGACTGTGGTCCCAGCTCTCTTCAGGTCATTGACCAGCTCCTCCCGTGTAGTTCTGGGCTTTTTCAGAATCATCCTTACCCCACGAAGTAAGATCTTGCATGGAGCCCCAGATCAAGGAAGCTTGTCAGTCATCTTCCATTTTCTAATAAATCCACCAGCAGTTGTTGCCTTCTCACCAAGCTGTTTGCCTGTTGTCCTGTAGCCCATCCCAGCCTTATGCAGGTCTACAATTTTGTCCCTCGTGTCCTTAGACAGTTTTGTCTTGGCTATGGTGGACAGGTTGGAGTGTGATTGACTGAGTGTGTGGACAGATGTCTTTAATACATGTAACAAGTTCAAACAGGTGCAATTAATACAGGTAAAGAGTGTAGAATAAGAGGCCTTCTGAAAGATAAACTTAATAGGTCTGTGAGAATTCTTGCTGGTTGGTAGGTGATCAAATATATATTTCATGCAATACAATGCCAATTAATAATTTATAACAAAAATCATAGTGATTTTTTTTTTTTGTTGTACAGCCTCAATTCCAGTGAAGTTGGTACAATGTGTAAAATGGAAATTAAAACAGAATACAATGCTTTGCAAATCCTCTTCAACCTATATTGAATACACCACAAAGACATGATATTTAATGTTCAAATTGATAAACTTTGTGTTTGTGCAAATATTTGCTCATTTTGAAATGGAAGCCTGCAACATGTTTCAAAAAACCTGGGACAGTGGTATGTTTACCACTGTGTTACATCACCTTCCCTTCTAACAACACTCAGTAAGTGTTGGGGAACTGAGGACACTCATGATTGGGTATAAAAGGAGCATCCCCAAAAGTCTCAGCCATTCACAAGCAAAGATCAATCAAGTCAATCAATTTTATTTATATAGCGCCAAATCACAACAAACAGTTGCCCCAAGGCGCTTTATATTGTAAGGCAAGGCCATACAATAATTACGTAAAAACCCCAACGGTCAAAACGACCCCCTGTGAGCAAGCACTTGGCGACAGTGGGAAGGAAAAACTCAAAAATGACTCCAAGATTTCTCACAGTATTACTAGAGGTCAGGGTAATGCCATCCAGAGTAAGGATCTGGTTAGACACCATGTTTCTAAGATTTCTGGGGCCAAGTACAATAACTTCAGTTTTATCTGAGTTTAAAAGCAGGAAATTAGAGGTCATCCATGTCTTTATGTCTGTAAGACAATCCTGCAGTTTAGCTAATTGGTGTGTGTCCTCTGGCTTCATGGATAGATAAAGCTGGGTATCATCTGCGTAACAATGAAAATTTAAGCAATGCCGTCTAATAATACTGCCTAAGGGAAGCATGTATAAAGTGAATAAAATTGGTCCTAGCACAGAACCTTGTGGAACTCCATAATTAACCTTAGTCTGTGAAGAAGATTCCCCATTTACATTAACAAATTGTAATCTATTAGATAAACATGATTCAAACCACCGCAGCGCAGTGCCTTTAATACCTATGGCAAAATTTTATGGTCAACAGTATCAAAAGCAGCACTGAGGTCTAACAGAACAAGCACAGAGATGAGTCCACTGTCTGAGGCCATAAGAAGATCATTTGTAACCTTCACTAATGCTGTTTCTGTACTATGATGAATTTTAAAATCTGACTGAAACTCTTCAAATAGTCCATTCCTCTGCAGATGATCAGTTAGCTGTTTTACAACTACCCTTTCAAGAATTTCTGAGCGAAAAGATACGGCGAGGATCACCACTTTGTGAACAACTGCTTAAAAAATAGTCCAACAGTTTAAGAACAATGTTTCTCAATGTCCAAATGCAAGGAATTTAGGGATTCCATCATCTACAGTCTATAATATAATCAGAAAATTCAGAGAATCTGGAGAACCTTCTACACGTAAGCGGCAAGGCCGAAAACCAACATTGAATGCCCGTGACCTTTGATCCCTCATGAGGCACTGCATTAAAAAAAAACATCATTGTGTAAAGGATCTTACCGTGTGGGCCCAGGAACACTTCAGAAAACCATTGTCAGTTAACACAGTTCGCCGCTACATCTACAAGTGCAAGTTAAAACTCTACCATGCAAAGCGTAAGCTATACATCAACAACATCCAGAAACGCCACCGCCTTCTCTGGGCCGAGCTCATTTGAAATGGACAGATGCAAAGTGAAAAAGTGTGCTGTGGTCTGATGAGTCCACATTTCAAATTGTTTTTGGAAATCGTAGACGTCGTGTCCTCCGGACAAAAGAGGAAAAAGTTGTAACCAAAGCTTGTAACCAAGAAGATTTGCAAATCACTGTATTCTGTTTTTATTTACATTTTACAAACATTTAAACAATTAAACAAATATGTAGGACTGCTTTATTGCATTTACGCAATATCTCTAAAATTAGAAAGGTCTTGTCTCAGAGTGATGCTGAAAAACTAATTCATGCATTTATTTCCTCTAGGCTGGACTATTGTAATTCATTATTATCAGGTTGTCCTAAAAGTTCCCTAAAAAGCCTTCAGTTAATTCAAAATGCTGCAGCTAGAGTACTAACGGGGACTAGAAGGAGAGAGCATATCTCACCCATATTGGCCTCTCTTCATTGGCTTCCTGTTAATTCTAGAATAGAATTTAAAATTCTTCTTCTTACTTATAAGGTTTTGAATAATCAGGTCCCATCTTATCTTAGGGACCTCGTAGTACCATATCACCCCAATAGAGTGCTTCGCTCTCAGACTGCAGGCTTACTTGTAGTTCCTAGGGTTTGTCAGAGTAGAATGGGAGGCAGAGCCTTCAGCTTTCAGGCTCCTCTCCTGTGGAATCAGCTCCCAATTCAGATCAGGGAGACAGACACCCTCTCTACTTTTAAGATTAGGCTTAAAACTTTCCTTTTTGCTAAAGCTTATAGTTAGGGCTGGATCAGGTGACCCTGAACCATCCCTTAGTTATGCTGCTATAGACGTAGACTGCTGGGGGGTTCCCATGATGCAGTTTCTTTCTTTTTGCTCTGTATGCACCACTCTGCATTTAATCATTAGTGATCGATCTCTGCTCCCCTCCACAGCATGTCTTTTTCCTGGTTCTCTCCCTCAGCCCCAACCAGTCCCAGCAGAAGACTGCCCCTCCCTGAGCCTGGTTCTGCTGGAGGTTTCTTCCTGTTAAAAGGGAGTTTTTCCTTCCCACTGTAGCCAAGTGCTTGCTCACAGGGGGTCGTTTTGACCGTTGGGGTTTTACATAATTATTGTATGGCCTTGCCTTACAATATAAAGCGCCTTGGGGCAACTGTTTGTTGTGATTTGGCGCTATATAAAAAAAAAAATTGATTGATTGATTGATTTTACACAACCTCCCAATTTCATTGGAATTGTACAACTGTGGCAAAATGCACATCCGTATTGCATCATCATGAGGTGCACTGGCTTCCAAAAGTTTTCTGCAGGGTCCCACCAGTTGCGGATAAGAACATTTTCAAGCAAGTCATAAGTCTTTTACTTATAAACGCCACTGGAATTTATTTTAAACATTGTCATTTATACAAAGCTGCAATTTCTTACTGAATGAAACAAAATAGTGACAAGTCATCTTTACATTGGAATAAATATAGATATGCATCATGTATCTTGTTTTATTTCTCACAAACTTGTGACAGTTATCAGCGTTGCCAGATAGAGCTGATTGTTTCTCACCCAAAAGCTGTTGTGAGAGAAAGAAAGAAAGAAAGAAAAAAAAAAAAAAAAAAAAAAAAAAAGAGTGCCATGGGCCCTGTGGGTTACCAGCTCAATTTAAGCCCAGGGCAAAATGACCATTGTCTACATAAAAATGGCAGCGATTTCCAAAGGAATGAATCAACGCAAATAATTTTGGGACAGGAACAATGTCAATGACCAATATTGTGCCCTTGTTAAATTAAAAGAAAAGTTATCGGACAGTTTCGGGAAATTTGGGTCCAAATACCAAAATTTGCGGTTGTCGGCATAAAAATGGCCGCTATTTCCAAACAAATGAATCTACTACTATGATTTTTAGACGGGAACAATGTCAATTACACCTATTACACCCTTTCCAAATTAGAAAAAAGTTATCAGGCAGTTTTTGAGATATCACAACAAACGGACAACGCCGACGACGACGCTGTGCCACAACACTGGGTTTTAGTGGGACAAAAGCCCATTAAGATGTGCAAAAACTATATTAGCTTAATATATATGTAGTCCAAGTTTGCTTCAGGTTATCGTAAAAAGCAATTCAGCTAAAGCGCACAAAATTTTTTGGGAACCACTGGTGTAGTGTATGGCTGAAAAACAAAAAAAAAAACAAAAAACAAACAAAACAAAAAAAAAAACGTTTTGTAATGATTGAGATTTAAAACATCAAAATTTTTCAAGTTTTATTATAACTTGGTCTTAAATCTTTATTATAATGTCAACATTTCGATGTTCTAAATGGGATCAAAATGAAAAATTGGGACTTTACAATTAATCATTTTTAAAATATCACAATTTCAAGAATTGTCTTAAATTGACAAAAGCATCAACTCTTCAGCCACTTGATACCATAGCTATAAAACTGCATGTCAAACTTTTTAAAAGATCAATATAAACTTCAATTAGTGTGTGTGTGTGTGAGTGAAGGGGGGAAGGGTGTCAACAACCTCACAAAACTTTACTTTGAAAATGATTTTATTTATTAATACAGTGGTATACTTAAAAATGTGTTGCAGAAGAAAAAAGTCAGACACACGTGAAGAGCTAATATTCCATTAAAGCTGTGTTATATCTAAAAATAAAATGGTACTGGTGCCATACATAATATATTGTCTATTAGTACAAAAATACATTTAAGGGCACACAATACAGCATCCAGTATCACAAATCAAAGAGGGGGATGCTTTCAGAGCACACCCTTTAGAAACACGTTTTAAATGTAATTTAAGCCAATGTCTTTCCTGGTCCAGAGCACCCACAAAAATATCTTCTGTGGCTACAACAGCGTGTGTACGTTTGGTTTAAAAACAAACTATGAAGTATTACTGATGAGTGACAAGTTCCAAGGCTCGAGGGTTTGTCCAGAATACAAATACCACTCACTTTCTTCCACTTTTTAAAACGTTTTCTGTAAGTTTTATACAAAAAACAGACATACAAAAAGTTCTTTTACAAAAAAACAAAAAAAAAACAAGGCGATATGCTACCTTTATTTACAGCAATTTTTTTTTCAGCAATGCATAGCAGATAAAAGAAGAGCTTACCTTTGTCACTCTATCAGCTGTTATTGTGTGCTAAACCCAAGTTCATTTATACAGTGGGTTCAAAACATGGCAAAACAAATGACAAAGCATAATTTATCATAGCTTTTTTTTTATGAAAAGTGAATAATTTGCAGGTAAGGCATCACTGCTTTTTGTGAGTGGAAGAGTGCACAGCTGGAACAGAGAATAAGTGAGAGAGTGGTGAGGAAGGAGCTAAGGAGGCTACTTGACCTGAGTAAAGAACACATAGGTCTCCCTCAGGCTGGAAACAGAGCGAGAAGCCACGCTCCGCAAGAAAAAAAAAGATTAACAAGCCACTACCACAGGAAAAGGAAAGACCGAGGGAGCGGACGGGGTTCATGTCCAGCTGCTCACGTTATTTTCAAACCTTCAACAACCGTCACTGGCTTTTGGTTACTCAATTCTTCAAATAAGCATTCCTTCAATACACATTTATATTCAGTCATCTCAAGTGAAAAGAAAAAAAAAATACAGATGCAAACTGGTAACTGAATTCATGCATAAATGTTAACTGGAAAAAAAAAGCCTCTTCTTCAACAATATATAGTGTTTTTAATAGAACACAAATATACCCAGACAGATTTTTGAAGGATGTCATTAGTCTGTGTATTTCTGCGTCAGAATGATATTGAACGTGGTCTTTTATATCATGCGTCAGTCAGCATGTATCAACGGATTTTATTAAAGGGCAGCTTGTAACCAAAAGCATCAGCAGAGTCTTGCCTTCATAAGTAAACGGTGCTGACCGATCTTCATACTTAATTGTACAGAGGGTCCACGCCTATTAAACTGTGTGAGAAGGTGCGAGTCCATCGTCTTCATTTTGTCGTTGTGTTCCCACATTCAGTGACACCTTAAAAGTGGTCAATCAGCACAGAAACACAGTTGGCTCCCACCAGGTAATTGGGATCTCCAGGGAGAGACTTGTTCTGCCAGTTTTTGGGGTCACCTGATGACAGACAGAGGGACACTGAGTGACAACAGCAGCTCACTGTGAAAAGGTCAAACTTGTACTGCAGAAGCCTTGTATAACACACTGACGACAACCCCTGGCAAAAATTATGGAATCACCGGCCTCGGAGGATGTTCATTCAGTTGTTTAATTTTGTAGAAAAAAAGCAGATCACAGACATGACACAAAACTAAAGTCATTTCAAATGGCAACTTTCTGGCTTTAAGAAACACTATAAGAAATCAAGAAAAAAAATTGTGGCAGTCAGTAACGGTTACTTTTTTAGACCAAGCAGAGGGAAAAAATATGGAATCACTCAATTCTGAGGAAAAAATTATGGAATCATGAAAAACAAAAGAACGCTCCAACACATCACTAGTATTTTGTTGCACCACCTCTGGCTTTTATAACAGCTTGCAGTCTCTGAGGCATGGACTTAATGAGTGACAAACAGTACTCTTCATCAATCTGGCTCCAACTTTCTCTGATTGCTGTTGCCAGATCAGCTTTGCAGGTTGGAGCCTTGTCATGGACCATTTTCTTCAACTTCCACCAAAGATTTTCAATTGGATTAAGATCCGGACTATTTGCAGGCCATGACATTGACCCTATGTGTCTTTTTACAAGGAATGTTTTCACAGTTTTTGCTCTATGGCAAGATGCATTATCATCATGAAAAATGATTTCATCATCCCCAAACAGCCTTTCAATTGATGGGATAAGAAAAGTGTCCAAAATATCAACGTAAACTTGTGCATTTATTGATGATGTAATGACAGCCATCTCCCCAGTGCCTTTACCTGACATGCAGCCCCATATCATCAATGACTGTGGAAATTTACATGTTCTCTTCAGGCAGTCATCTTTATAAATCTCATTGGAACAGCACCAAACAAAAGTTCCAGCATCATCACCTTGCCCAATGCAGATTCGAGATTCATCACTGAATATGACTTTCATCCAGTCATCCACAGTCCACGATTGCTTTTCCTTAGCCCATTGTAACCTTGTTTTTTTCTATTTAGGTGTTAATGATGGCTTTCGTTTAGCTTTTCTGTATGTAAATCCCATTTCCTTTAGGCGATTTCTTACAGTTCGGTCACAGACGTTGACTCCAGTTTCCTCCCATTCATTCCTCATTTGTTTTGTTGTGCATTTTCGATTTTTGAGACATATTGCTTTAAGTTTTCTGTCTTGACGCTTTGATGTCTTCCTTGGTCTACCAGTATGTTTGCCTTTAATAACCTTCCCATGTTGTTTGTATTTGGTCCAGAGTTTAGACACAGCTGACTGTGAACAACAAACACCTTTTGCAACATTGCATGATGATTTACCCTCTTTTAAGAGTTTGATAATCCTCTCCTTTGTTTCAATTGACATCTCTCGTGTTGGAGCCATGATTCATGTCAGTCCACTTGGTGCAACAGCTCTCCAAGGTGTGATCACTCCTTTTAGATGCAGACTAATGAGCAGATCTGATTTGATGCAAGTGTTAGTTTTGGGGATGAAAGTTTATAGGGTGATTCCATAATTTATTCCTCAGAATTGAGTGAGTCCATATTTTTTTCCCTCTGCTTGGTCTAAAAAAGTAACCGTTACTGACTGCCACAATTTTTTTTTCCTGATTTCTTATAGTGTTTCTTAAAGCCAGAAAGTTGCCATTTGAAATTACTTTAGTTTTGTGTCATGTCTGTGATCTGCTTTTTTTCTACAAAATTAAACAACTGAATGAACATCCTCCGAGGCCGGTGATTCCATAATTATTGCCAGGGGTTGTACCATATACGTTAAAAATATCACCTGCTGCACAGCACGATCCCATGTACGAACAGTAAGTCAGTGAGTTATACTGTGAGACTGTGTGCTGTCCACACACAATAACAATGTGATGAAATAAACAGCTCATACTGTTATCTCTGCAGGGTTTGTTGACTGCTAATTAAACCTAAGTGACTGTCTTCAACAAATGTCAACACATTATAAATGGCAAAGAGGTAAACCTCAACAATAATAACAGTGACAATATGTACAGTTTAATCTGCGGCTGTGGTCAGAAGTTAAATTTGATGGTTTCCTGGCAAGAACCTGACTTAAGCACAGTCCAGATATTGTCAATACGGCTGAGGTCTGAGACCTGGCAATTGGCTGGCTTATAAAGTGCAAATCTGGCAACTGGCTTTATAAAGTGCAGACCTGGCAATCCATGCTGCACCTGGCTGCGTCCTTGGCCAAAATCACAACAAACGCTGCTTCTGCTTCAAATTTGTACCCTGATGGAGCACAAACAAGTTTTAAGTTGTATTTCAGTCAGACTACCCTGTTTAAAGATGTCTGAACATGACTGAAGCCGTTAAGACTATGACCACCTGGAAGTGACCTTGTAATGGCATCAATTTGGCAAATCAAGATGAATTTTTGAACAGCTCAAAAATTTCACCCCGATTTCAAAATTAGTGTCGATGATGGTTGCAACTACTGTACGAGGTCTGTTAGAAAAGTATCTGACCTTTTTATTTTTTGCAAAAACCATATGGATTTGAATCACGCGTGATTGCATCAGCCAAGCTTGAACCTTCGTGCGCATGCGTGAGTTTTTTCACGCCTGTCGGTTGCGTCATTCGCCTGTGAGCAGGCTTTGTGTGAGCAGTGGTCCACCCCTCTCGTCGGATTTTTATTGCAAAAAAAAATGTCTGAATGATTTGTAGCTTTGCTGCATCAAATTTTACCAGAAACTGTGAGAGACCTCCAGGTGGACATCATTCGGAAAATTCAGATGGCTTTCAGGGACAATTTTATGGGGATTACACAGATTAAGGAGTGCTCCAGCCGGTTTAAAGACCACCCACAGCGTCTGAGAGCACGGCGCACTCCGAACGCCAATCGACAGGCTGAAACCCCGCTGAAACAACCAGATCATTTCCAAAGTGAAGGCTTTGTTGATCCGGGACGTCGTCTGACTTCCACAGAAATGGCAGAAGACATGGACATCAGAACTTTTTCGGCACATTCCACTGTTACAGGAGTTTTTTTCATGGAAAGAGGAGCGGAGGGATGCGCCACGGAGCTGCTCATGGCGCGGACAAAAGCACCTCCGTGTTGGTGTCACAGGACGGCTTTCAGATGGCTTTCAGTGGCTTTTCAGTCGTGTGACTACCTGAGAAATTGTGAATGAGCTGGACATGCCAGAACATGTCCTGTGAGGCTTCATCATGGCGTTGCTTGCGCCATGCGGCTCCGTCCTGACGCGCAAATTTCTCCGCACGTCTGTCTCAATGTGCCGAAAAAAGTGATGATGTCCACGTCTTCTGCAATTTCTGTGGAAGTCAGATGACATCCCGGATCAACAAAGCCTTCACTTTTGAAATTAACAGCACATTCCACTGTTACAGGAGTTTTTGTCATGGAAAGAGGAGCCGCATGGTGCAAAGCAACGCCGTGATGAAGCCTCACAGAACATGTTCTGGCATGTCCAGCTCATTCACAATTTCTCGGATAGTCACACGACTGAAAAGCCACCCAAAGCCGTCTGAAAGCCATCTGAAAGCCGTCCTGTGAGACCAACACGGAGGTGCTTTTGTCTGCACCATGAGCGGCTCCGTGGCGCATCCCTCCGCTTCTCTTTCCATGACAAAAACTCCTGTAACAGTGGAATGTGCCGAAAAAGTGCTGATGTCCACGTCTTCTGCCATTTCTGTGGAAGTCAGACGATGTCCCGGATCAACAAAGCCTTCACTTTGGAAATGATCTGGTTGTTTCAGCGGGGTTTCAGCCTGTCGATCGGCGCTCGGAGTGCGTCGCGCGGTCTTTAAACCGGCTGGAGCACTCCTTAATCTGTGTAATCCCCATAAAATCGTCCCTGAAAGCCATCTGAATTTTCCGAATGGTGTCCACCTGGAGGTCTCTCACAGTTTCTGGAAAAATTTGATGCAGCAAAGCTCCAAATCGTTGAGACATTTTATTCGCAATAAAAATCCGACGAGAGGGGTGGACCACTGCTCACACAAAGCCTGCTCACAGGCGAATGACGCAACCAACAGGCGTGAAAAAACTCACGCATGCACATGAAGGTTCAAGCTTGGCTGATGCAATCACACGTGATTCAAATCCATATTGTTTTTGCAAAAAATAAAAACGTTGGATACTTTTCTAACAGACCTCGTATATCTCAAGTTTGTTCAAGACTGACAAAAGATGGACCAAGAAATTACTGTGATGCTTCAAAACACACCCTGATTTGCTATTCGGGATGAAACAAGAAGGAACGGCGCTCTGTGGAATAGCCTAAAAAGAATTCTGAGATAATCAATCCATCTCTGTTTCATCCTTTTCAATGCACCAGTTCCAGTCTACAGCCAAACAGCCACAGAACATGAAGTTAAACCACCATGCTCAACCACTTTGTACATTATTGTTGCCAGTTATCATCACTAAAAGGAACTTGAGGTTTTCAAGTTAAACATTTTGGAAATTTCAGCAACACTGAAGTAATAACTTTAGTGTGTGTGTGTGTGTGTGTGTGATGCTGTATATACAGCTTTGACACTGTGATAACAAGAACTCCAAATAAATTAAAAGTTGTGCACCAAAGTCTTTGAGCGTTTTTTCATTAAGATGTGTATGCCGTACAATCATTCTGCACCAGAAAAAAGAATATTTCAAAGAAATCACCGATGGTCTAACACTGTTCTGTCATTCATGCCCATGATGGGTGTATGTAAACCTCTGACCATAATATGTGTAATGTAGTATGATGCTAGAACAACAAATCCCTTCTTAGCTCCACGTAAAGCCTAATACACTCCATACTATTATTAACATGCTTGTGTAATTTTTTATTCCAAAAATCTTAAGATGTAATGATGTAATAATTATCATATTTTCCAAAGTATATGTTGCACTGGAGTATAAGTCATACCTGTCAAAAAATGCCTCTTGAAGAGGAAAAAAGCATACGAGGTCTGTCAATAAAGCAATGGTCCTTTTTATTTTTTTCAAAAACTATATGGATTTCATTCATACGTTTTTACGTCAGACATGCTTGAACCCTCGTGCGCATGCGTGAGTTTTTCCACGCCTGTCGGTGACGTCATTCGCCTGTGAGCACTCCTTGTGGGAGGAGTCGTCCAGCCCCTCGTCGGAATTCCTTTGTCTGAGAAGTTGCTGAGAGACTGGCGCGTTGTTTGATCAAAATTTTTTCTAAACCTGTGAGACACATCGAAGTGGACACGGTTCGAAAAATTAAGCTGGTTTTCAGTGAAACTTTTATCGGCTGATGAGAGATTTTGAGGTGATTCTGTCGCTTTAAGGACTTCCCACGGTGCGAGACGTCGCTCAGCGCTCTCAGCCGCCGTCGTCAGCCTGTTCAAGCTGAAAACCTCCACATTTCAGGCTCTATTGATCCAGGACGTCGTGAGAGAACAGAGAAGTTTCAGAAGAAGTCGGTTTCAGCATTTTATCCGGATATTCCACTGTTAAAGGAGATTTTTTTAATGAAAGACGTGCGGACGGGTCCGCGCGTCGGGACGCAGCCGACGCGGTGCGGCGGCACAGGAAAAACACCTCCGTGTTGATAACCATTTGTAAAATCCAGGCCGCTTTTGATGGCTTTCAGTGGAGTGAGTATATGAGAAATTGTTTAACAGCAGGACATGTTCCAACTTGTCCTTAAGGCTTTCAACAGAGGTGTTTTTCCTGTGGCGGAGCGTCGCGTTGGCTGCGAGCCGACGCGCGGACCCGTCCGCACGTCTTTCATTAAAAAAATCTCCTTTAACAGTGGAATATCCGGATAAAATGCTGAAACCGACTTCTTCTGAAACTTCTCTGTTCTCTCACGACGTCCTGGATCAATAGAGCCTGAAATGTGGAGGTTTTCAGCTTGAACAGGCTGACGACGGCGGCTGAGAGCACTGAGCGACGTCTCGCACCATGGGAAGTCCTTAAAGCGACAGAATCACCTCAAAATCTCTCATCAGCCGTTAAAATTTTCACTGAAAACCAGCTTAATTTTTCGAACCGTGTCCACTTCGATGTGTCTCACAGGTTTAGAAAAAATTTTGATCAAACAATGCGCCAGTCTCTCAGCAACTTCTCAGACAAAGGAATTCCGACGAGGGGCTGGACGACTCCTCCCACAAGGAGTGCTCACAGGCGAATGACGTCACCGACAGGCGTGGAAAAACTCACGCATGCGCACGAGGGTTCAAGCATGTCTGACGTAAAAACATATGAATGAAATCCATATAGTTTTTGAAAAAAATAAAAAGGACCGTTACTTTATTGACAGCCCTCGTATATGTCGCACTGGACTATAAGTCTCTGTTTTCTGTGTTATGAGCTCTTTAATTTGGAATTTCTGTGCATTATTGTAGTGTATTTTTTATTACTGGCATTTATTCTTTTATTATTACAGTTTATTTAGTTTATTTTGTCTTTGATTCTTGGGAAAGATCTATGTAAATAGTCATTATAGTTACTATCATTAATAACAAACTTTTGGTATACAAGTTGCACCGGAGTACAAGTCACAGGGCCTCCCAAACTACTGTAGTTAAAAAAATAAACAAAACACGAATTATACTCCAGAAAATACTGTAAACTTAAATTTTTTACAATATCTAGACTTGAATGTAAACATCATCATGATGATGATAAATACTACTGTAATATACAATCACATTCATAAGTATTTGGACAGGGACAAGTTTTATAATTTGCTTCTGTACACCATGATGTAACATTAGACACACTGTACTGCATGCAACTGCATCAGGAGTGTTTTGACTTTTATTTTGGAAGCCACATTAACAAGTTACAGCTTGCACACTACCTACATGACAGCAACATTCTTGAAGTGTCCAGGAGGTTCGTCGGATGTCATGGTTGCTGTGGCTCTCTAGAGATCCAGAGAGGTGCATATTTTTCACACATTAGGCAAATGGCACACAGCAAGAACAGAGAAAAGACCTGCAAGCAGTCATGCTGCTTCATTAACAGCAACTTTAAATAATGGAACACCTTTTGCAACAGTAAAAAAAAAAATGTTTGTTTGCTTTCCCGGTGGCTTGCACGCTTGTTTACTGTTTTGTCTCCTAATTGTTTTTTTACTTTTACAATACACATGAGTTTATATCCTGTGGCTGTCCGATGGTTCAGACTGGGCTTCTGATTGGCAAAAGCTCCAGTGCATTTTTATTTGAATGTCAGAGTGCATTGTCAGAGTGGATTCTCTTCGTGAAAAGGTACCACAGCGTTGTTTGATGTCCTTGCTGCTGCAGCTGCACTGAATGCCTGCACAGTGAGAAGATGCTGTCAGCACATGAATGCAGTCAGGAAGTATGATGTCATGATCCCAGAGCAACCCGGATTCTATTATCATTTCAGACCTCAGCAAATGCCACCAAAATCTGGCTCCCCTCAGCACGCATTTTGTCTTGAAACTGGGAGACAGGCGGATCAAGTGATTTTGCTACCGGACAAAATATTTCAATATGTAACTAATCCATTTGCTCAATCCATCAAAGTGTGACAACTCCTTAAACTATCGCATTAAGTACCTCAGCCATAATGCACACCAAATATTTAATTAGTCCACTTGTGTTGTTCCTGTTCCCAGTGTGCGGCCATGTGCCTCAAGGTTCCGGTCCACCATATTAAGCCAACAGCCTCTGCGGTGTTCATCCTGCCTGATGACAGTGAAAGTCCAGGATGGCCCTCACCAGGTGTATGGGTGGAAGGCTCATGTGTTCAAACCAGTGGACTCATTACATTGCTGTGTGGCAGGTGGGTGCTGGGTCCATTCACTGAGGTCTTCTTTGTACACATGTTCAAACCTGTTGTGTGGGCCGCTGAAGAGGAGGTACTGCTGGCCCACCACCACAAGATGGCGCCCTGCTTGAAGTGCGGGCTTCAAGCACGAGAGGGCGTCGGCTTTGCTGGAGGTGACAGCTGTCATTAATCAACACAAGCTGTCACCCATCACCACCACTACAAAGACCGGACTGCAACTCCACCTCCTCGCCGAGAAATCAACTACCATTCAGGTAATTTCTCTGCTGACTGACACTTTGTGTGTAATAACCTGAACTTCTGTTGCAGCCGTTTTCCTGGAGTGTGTCCTTATCTGAGGGATTGGCGTTTGGTGTGACAGCGACGGCTTCGCCTCACACCCCAACCCAGATAAGTGGTTGACCAGGAGCTGCACGAGTGTGTGTGATTGGAGGTGGAGGTTTTCCCTCCTTTACTTAATACAGACTGTGGGATTACTGAGTGTGCGAACTCACACTCATCTGGACTGTCTCTGTTCTCTGCCAGCAGTACCGGGTCTGACTGCTGAAGACAGCGGCCACCTGGGGCGCAGGGCTTGGCGGCTCCGGTGTTCTTCAGCTCCGTTGGTGTCGGAAGCTGTGTGGGGATCCAGCTCTTCTCTCTCCAGGCGTCTTCTATCGTCGAGCCTGCCCACACGTCACCTGGTGTATGATTGACAGTCCACCATATTGTTATTGTCTGTACGTTGTTGTGCGATTCACAACATTAAATTGTTACTTTTTGGCTTATCCATTGTCCGTTCATTAACGCCCCCTGTTGTGGGTCTGTGTCACGACACTTTCACAACAAAACCAATGTGTTTTTTTTTTTTATCCTCCTGAGAACTCTGCTGTCAAAAGCAGTCAATCCTGGCCATCAAGGTGCCAGAGTGTTGTTTAGTGGTCATATCTCAGATCCATCCATAAAGGACGACTGGTAGTACAACCCCTGGCAAAAATTATGGAATCACCGGCCTCGGAGGATGTTCATTCAGTTGTTTCATTTTGTAGAAAAAAAGCAGATCACAGACATGACACAAAACTAAAGTCATTTCAAATGGCAACTTTCTGGCTTTAAGAAACACTATAAGAAATCAGGAAAAAAAAATGTGGCAGTCAGTAACAGTTACTTTTTTAGACCAAGCAGAGGGAAAAAAATATGGAATCACTCAATTCTGAGGAATAAATTGTGTAATCACCCTGTAAATTTTCATCCCCAAAACTAACACCTGCATCAAATCAGATCAGCTCGTTAGTCTGCATCTAAAAAGGAGTGATCACACCTTGGAGAGCTGTTGCACCAAGTGGACTGACATGAATCATGGCTCCAACACGAGAGATGTCAATTGAAACAAAGGAGTGGATTATCAAACTCTTAAAAGAGGGTAAATCATCACGCAATGTTGCAAAAGATGTTGGTTGTTCACAGTCAGCTGTGTCTAAACTCTGGACCAAATACAAAAAACATGGGAAGGTTGTTAAAGGCAAACATACTGGTAGACCAAGGAAGACATCAAAGCATCAAGACAGAAAACTTAAAGCAATATGTCTCAAAAATCAAAAATGCACAACAAAACAAATGAGGAATGAATGGGAGGAAACTGGAGTCAACGTCTGTGACCGAACTGTAAGAAACCGCCTAAAGGAAATGGGATTTACATACAGAGAAGCTAAACGAAAGCCATCATTAACACCTAAACAGAAAAAAACAAGGTTACAATGGGCTAAGGAAAAGCAATCGTGGACTGTGGATGACTGGATGAAAGTCATTTCAGTGATGAATCTCAAATCTGCATTGGGCAAGGTGATGATGCTGGAACTTTTGTTTGGTGCAGTTCCAATGAGATTTATAAAGATGACTGCCTGAAGAGAACATGTAAATGTCCACAGTCATTGATGATATGGGGCTGCATGTCAGGTAAAGGCACTGGGGAGATGGCTGTCATTACATCATCAATAAATGCACAAGTTTACGTTGATATTTTGGACACTTTTCTTATCCCATCAATTGAAAGGATGTTTGGGGATGACGAAATCATTTTTCAAGATGATAATGCATCTTGCCATAGAGCAAAAACTGTGAAAATATTCCTTGCAAAAAGACACATAGGGTCAATGTCATGGCCTGCAAATAGTCCGGATCTTAATCCAATTGAAAATCTTTGGTGGAAGTTGAAGAAAATGGTCCATGACGAGGCTCCAACCTGCAAAGCTGATCTGGCAACAGCAATCAGAGAAAGTTGGAGCCAGATTGATGAAGAGTACTGTTTGTCACTCATTAAGTCCATGCCTCAGAGACTGCAAGCTGTTATAAAAGCCAGAGGTGGTGCAACAAAATACTAGTGATGTGTTGGAGCGTTCTTTTGTTTTTCATGATTCCATAATTTTTTCCTCAGAATTGAGTGATTCCACATTTTTTTCCCTCTGCTTGGTCTAAAACAGTAACTGTTACTGACTGCCACAATTTTTTTTCCTGATTTCTTATAGTGTTTCTTAAAGCCAGAAAGTTGCCATTTGAAATGACTTTAGTTTTGTGTCATGTCTGTGATCTGCTTTTTTTCTACAAAATTAAACAACTGAATGAACATCCTCCGAGGCTGGTGATTGCATTATTTTTGCCAGGGGTTGTACATATGGAGTTCTGGACAGTGGGAGATGTGATGATGTCTCCACAATGGACTATAGTGATTGTATGACTCCTGGTGCCATTGCTTGACTGCATTCAAGCTCTGGTTTTAAATCACCTGTCTTGGAGATTGTTGAAAAGCAGTAACTGAAGGAGGATTTTACGGTGGTGTTATCAAATCAGAAGGATACTGGATCTGGGCTGTGTCTGGTGTGCATGAGTTCAGTCTTGGACTAGTTGATGCTGGAGCCTAGCTTTTTTTTGGATCTTTACAGAACACACTAAGAGCATCTCTGAGTCTTATGGACTTATAAATCAATAGAGAGGTGCCATTTGCAAACTCAAGGTCCGCAAGTGAATATTCATTGAATGACATGCCCAGGATGTGCTCACAGACCCTTGTCATCAGGTAGTCGTCAATGATGATGTTGAAAAGATCCAGAGTGGCGATGCATTCTTGGCAGACTCTGCTATTGATGTCAAATCACTCCTTGCAGTGGACTCGGACACCGCTTTCAGCATGTGTTAAAGAGGGTAAGAATCCTATATGCCACACCAAGTGTCCTGAGGGAGGCATGATCTACTGTGCTGAATGTGGCCCCAAAATCAATGAAGGCATTGTAGAAGGTGACAATCCTGCCTGAACTGTTGTCCATTCTCAATCAAAAGATGGAGGGCAGAAATGTGGTCAGTGGTTGATCTTGTTGATCTACCTGCTTGCTGTGAGTGATGCCTGCTCCTGACGGCTGGCAGGGCTCTGGTGAATGCCTGTGAACAACCTGCAAAGTATGGAGAGATGTGGAATGCCTCGATGTTTGCTACATACGAGCTGATCACAATTCCTTTTCCAGAAGGGCAGAATAATAATAATACCCCATCTACAGTTTTCGGGTACTCTCTCAAGGATCCACTCATGGTTTACGATTTGTGTGACCCAATTGATCACATGGTTGCCCCTGGCCTTTAAATCTCAGCTGTGATGTTGCAGTAATTTCTGCTTCTTCACAGCAGCTTTGACTTCTTCTGGGGTAACAGGAGAGGTAAGGCAATATGGATTTGGGTCATCTATAGCATCAACCGTGTCAGTGAGGGCAGGGTCATCTGGAAGTAGAGGGTGATTAAAGAGTTGGCTGAAGTGTTCTCTTCAGTGATGGATGTAGTCACTTTCCATGGACAGGGCATTACCAGAACTGCCTTTTATGACAAAACGGCACTCTTGGGGGGCAGTTTTTGCTCGGCGGGGAAGGCTCCATATCTGGTGTTGATTGTGATGTCGGGCAGCATACTCCAACTCTGTAGCTTGTTCAGTCCAGGAGGTCTCTGTCCTCATGAATAGTTGAGTTACGCATCCCACCAAGGCAGTTACAGTCATGTAGGGGAGGTGACGGTCTAGTGGTTAAGGTGTTGGGCTTGAGTTCAGAAGATCATGGGTTCAAATGAACCTGACTGGAAAATCACTAAGGGCCCTTGGGCAAGGCCTTTAATCCCCTATTGCTCCCGGTGTGTAGTGAGCACCTTGTATGGCAGCACCCTGACATCGGGGTGAATGTGAGGCATAATTGTAAAGCGCTTTGAGCGTCTGATACAGATGGAAAAGCGCTATATAAATGCAGTCCATTTCATGTACGATGAGTACAAATGTAATTCCTGAATGGTTAATGAAATTTGTAAATACCCAACAATCTATAAGACAATATACACAACAACCACATCTCGTTTCATTTCAACTCCATTGCGTGGTGTACAGAGGTACAACTACAGAAACTGTGTCACTGTCCAGTTACTGACAGACCTCACTGTAACTTCTCGTAAGCTACGCTAAGAAGATGTAGGGTTACTCTGTGTTCCAAAGGGATACAACAGCAGACCCTCATGCACCAAGCATCCCCCACCAGCAGTCTGTACCATGGCAATCAATTGGCTTTGTGTTTGCTTGGCCACTTTGCCTCAATAAATTAAGGAATATTCACTAAAGCATCTTCTAATTCAGACATAAAAACAATTAGCTGTGTTTCAAAAATTAAAGCTTCATGTCAACCATTTATTGATGCATTGTTTTATGGCTCACTGGTCAAGTTGGGGATATAATAAAAGCCAGCTGGTGCTTTGTTGTGGGGGTACAAATACAATAACCAATATTTCGTTTAGTAAAGTAGGCAGTCCTTAGGGGGTCTTGCCTGCCCTGATCATGCTCAAATTTAAACTTTCCCAAGATACACATGTGGTGCACAGATGGAGTACCCTTCTATAAGCACCTTGTGGTGACAACACATCAGTGAGGAAGAGAGCTTTTTTTTTTTTTTATTACGCTCCTTTTTTCATTGATTTCTTTCTCTGGAATAGTTAGATAGTTTCATTCCATTATCTTGTTTGCGCCCTGACTGAACACTTTTTGGTATTATTTATGATGGCTGTATTATAATTTTGTGATTCTTAATATGTACTGTTTTATCAGGTTGCTGTGGATTTCACATGGGTTTATTATCATACTCTTTTTTTTTATATTCATGATGGTCCCATTAATGCTTTATTGTATTAATTTGTGATTCTTTTAATTGACATTTTATTTCCTTAACATTTTGAAGTATTTTACTGTTGATATGAAGCACTTTGTTGAGTACACCTTGAAGGTGAGCATTTGCAGTTGTGTACTGAGCATTTGATGACAAACCACTCCAGAAACAAAACAAGAGGGAGCTGTTTTGGAGAGGAGGAGAGGAGTGAAAAAGAGAAGTGCAGAAGCAAAGGAGAGAAAACAGCAGAAGGGATGTGAGGCAGACAAAGTGACCTTGCTTGAAAATAAAAGAATTAGAAAAGTGGCCTGTTAATCCTTCCACAATTCTGCAGGACATGAAAGCAAGACACTGTCCCAGTTGAGGGTAACTAACAGATAATCCTTTCCAAAAGTACCACTTTTTGATTACAGGGTGTGAGAAGGACCCTTCTTTTCAAAGATCAGAGTTCAGTGCCAAAAATGAGCCAACCACAGTTTGAAATGAAGTTAGATTAATTTGCTCAATTAGATTGTACAAGTTTTGTTGTTTTTTGTAAAAATCAAATGCAACTCATCTTTTGCCCATTTTTTATTTCTTGTTACTGTGGTTTGAATAATGTTTTCTCTACACAATTACTCTTTTACATAGTGCTGGTTGTGAAGAATGTGACTGGTGTAACACCCCTATTCCACAGGGCGCTGTTTTACAACGATCGCCCATGATGCAAAAAAGTGCAAAAATGAGATGAAATGGTTTAATCTGGCTTGTCTCCTAATTTATAAGGTGCAGACGTGGCAACCAGTTCAAAAATGAAACTAAGGAGCTAAGCTCTACTCACTAGGAATACCCAGTTTAAAAGGCATCTGAACATGACTGAAGCTTTTAAGATTACGAAGTGGGAATTGGGATAAAATTATAACATTACTGTTTATGACAGTGTCCCATATTCTGAAAGGTGAATAAAATCTGTTCTTCAGTTCAGGATTTGAGTGGCTCAATGAGGAAAAATCCCTCTCAGCAGAGCAGCATGCACTATTGGTGAACTATGATGCACTATGATGAAATAAAATTATTTGGAGCCATGCTTCTGATACAAGCATGTTAAATGAAAAGAGAGAACTGTTAAGATGACTCAGAGATTGGGAAAAGGCAAATGAATCAACAGAAAAAGTGAGGGGAGGTTTGATTTAAACATTACACAAAGAAAATCAGTGATACACAAAATGATAAGATGAATGGATGAACTCGTGTAAACCTAAATTATATGAAGAGAATCATTCCAAAACTCATAATGAAAAGACAGATTTTTCCCCTAGGGATAAAAAGTGCATAAAACAGAATCACACACCCAAGAGCCAGCCCAAAAGACCCCAGAAGAACAGAGCACAGCGTACCCGACGAGGAGTCGGAGGATTTTAGAGCAAAAGACCAACCATCAGGAGTCATTGACGCACAGTGAGGTAAGCGCAGCTCCACAGGCTTCAAAAACTTGAGGCCATGAGGTCCACACATCACCAAAGGACTGAGCAGAGTCTCTCCTGAAAACACACAAAGCACAAAAGATCTCAAAACTCTTTCTACAATGATTAAAATTATTCTCATAAACAGGTGTCAAATACTGTTTTTCTCCTGTAGTTCCGGTGGGCTCTGGTTGAGTATCATCTACACTATAGTTGGGAATTTTCATGTGTAAATTTTTGGTCACCAAGTCATTTTTTTGTGTACCTCCCACACATATACATTTTGAGACACCATTTCTTGAATGCATGTGCCATTTAACACAAGGTGTGAAATGACAAACAAAAACTAACACCATTGCCACACCTTGATGATTATCCAGCGTATGCCGACCGTATTAAAAATGCTGGCATACGTCTAATAAGTTATGGGTAAGTTTTGTTTAACTTAAGCACATTGATACACGTCATAATATGGCGAGTACGTAGAAAAATTCTGAGCATGCACAATATTTTCAACTCATGCCAGTGTATGACTGATACGTCCCACATACATAAGCCATAAGTTGTAGGTAAGTTATGCGATTGTTGACACACGTTTCTTTTAAGTTACTCATAAGTCAAAATAAGTCCATTGATGCTGTCCATTGATTGGCTGAACAACTAAAAGCTGCAGTTCTTAATATTACCAGTTCATTTCAGTTGGATTCATCATCACAGCCTGACAAAAACATATCCACATAAAGTGTCCTGATTTTGCAAAACAACATCTGAAAATACTTTAATTCCTTGAATGGCTGAAGAAATCTAGCATTTAAAATGAAGGCCCTCTGTGTTTCTCTGCTGCTGGTACAGTGTGTTTCTCAGCCTGAACAAGAGAACGCTGGCGCTTTGTGCCACAACAAGAAAATTATTTTAAAAGTTAAAAGAGTCATAGCGCCTCATTCATTCACATCAGGGTTTACCACATGCATCAGTCAACTCTTCTGCATTGTGCACACAATGAAAATAAATCCCATGAGCCACTGAGACAAAAAAAAAAGTTAAATTACTCTGTTTTGGTTCCATGTGGAGCAGAGAGGCCGTGTAATAGCGTACGCATGCTCGATGACGTGCTTGTCAATATCTAGTGCTCTGCCTGCCAAACAAAAGGGTTCTGCTGACAGTGGAAATGCAAACTAAGCCAAACTTAATTGTTCCGAGCTGTAACATACCATGCAGTACCGACCCGAACCGCTCGGTGGAAATAGAACTGTCAGTATACACTGGCTAAATCGTCATGGTATGACAACTGCATAACTTATCCAGTGTATTTGGCACATTTTTCATATGTCGGCATACGCTGGCTAAATCGTCAAGGTGTGACAGGGCTCTAAGTTAAATCTTTAATTAGTCAATTAATTACTTCTAATTACCGCATGACTCGTATTACATCAAAAGTCATTTGTTTCCTGAAAAAGAACATTTATACCTAGAAAACTGAAAATGCAAGGGAAACAATGTTTAAAAAAATATCTTAATTTTCCCATTCACCATGGAAATGCCCAGTTGATTTTCAGTTTTAGTTCTAGATCTCCAGTTATTACAGCTAGTCTGTGAGAAAAGTAAGTCCCTTTGGCTGCTCACTTGTTTTCCACTCGGGGTCACCACAGCCTTCCACACTGAAACCAAGCACCCTAACCACTTGGCCACCACCCTGTCTGACCATGATTTCCCCAACCACTCTGCCATACTAGTTACTTAAACGTATTATATAGTCAGGGATTAAAGTGAGAAAAAAAAAAAAATCTTCTGACTGGAAATTTTTTCATGGCCAAATCATGAGCTGTTCACCATTTATCTTTTACAGAAACCCTTCTGTGATTGTGCCCTAGAGTACAAGGTAAAACAAGGTGGAGACAGCTAAGTAAACAGCAAATTGTTCTCCTGCTGAACAAAATTATATTTCACTAACCATTGCTTAATAGTTAGTGAGTTAATCAAGGGGTGTTGTGGAGGTCAAAATCTACATTAATACATGACAAAAATCTATTTTAAATGGTTTCAAACATATCTACACTCCAATAGTGTAAAATCAAACCATTTTTGACAATACAGTATATTACAGTCTTTTCGGGAAATAAAGCCGTAATGTGAAGGCCTTGTTCCAATTACATTATCTGTTGCATGTGCAGTCACTATCAGACCAGCCAGAGTCTGGTCTGATAACTGCACACATCTCATTGACTGATCGAACACACACACACACACACACACACACACACACACACACACACACACACACACACACACACACACACACACACACACACACACACACACACACACACACACACACACACACACACACACACACACACACACACACACACACACACACACACACACACACACACACACCTCACCTACAAAGACAATAACAAAACTGAAAAGCTGCTGCTAAAAATAAGTCTGTTTATACAAATTATACTCCCTGCACCACCTCCTCCCCAATAATGTGGTCCTGTGTATTTATTGTATATTGTATATTATTAGCACCTTGGTCCTGGAGGAACGTTGTTTCGTCTCACTATGTTCTGTACATGGTTGAAATGACAATTAAAAAAAAACCACTTGACTTGACTAAATACAAGAGGTCTTTCAGAAGTTTTAAAACTGGACTTTTAAGAGCCATCCAGACATTTCTGAAGCTAGTTATGGTGGAGGCTGATACAGTATTGACACGTAAACTATTATAGTCAGCTTTCTATGTTCTGTGCTAACTTTTCTCTTGAAGAACTTAAATAAGGGGTCTCTGGTGGTACGGTGACTGGGTTATATAGAATATCTTTTGAAAAATAAAGTGCAGGGAGCTTCAAGCAGCATTTTGCAAAATCTAAACTTTACAGAAATTAAAAACATGAATTAATCAACCAGACCTGCTAACATTACAAAATAATGACATGTCGCAATTATCAATCTTTAAGCTGTGTGATGTGTAATAAATAGGAATGGGCACCATGGCCTTGTGGAGAAAAAATGGCTGGAATTAGGCTACAATGTTGCATGTTTAATTAAATATAAGACCAAACATGGTTCACCACTCCTTGACCTGAGAATGTGAACTTGCTATTTACATTTTACGATGTTACGATACAAACAGCAACATAATCCAATTAAAACAGAGCGCTAATGCTTGCATGAGTAGAAATGTGTGGCTTGCTTGCAGCTGTATGCAACAGTATTTAAACAGAAATCAAATTCAAACCTTATTGACATTTTTGTTGTTTTGTCAAAAATCCGCACCCAAGGACCATATAATACACTGCTATACAACA